>NW_025730500.1:0-1509 GCF_021292245.1 Micropterus dolomieu
CTTTCACCGGTTAAAACAAACGCCGCCCGCAATAACTTTCGTTTCGTGAGTTTCTTGATGACGAGCTAAAATAAAAATTGGCTGTTGTCTGGTTGTGTGTTTCACAGAGTGAGACGTCTTCTCTCTCTAGCTGATCTCGCTTCAGTTTCTCACGTTAAACTTTAAACTAGCTTCGGTGTTTGGATCAAACAGCTCGTGAGGAAGTTATTTAGAGATCAGCTGTCGCATATTAATGTTAGTTCGACGGAACAAAAGTAAATTAAGTTTGTGTCTGAACTCGACCAAAGATACTCTGTGAGAGAAGAAGCTCCACTCTGGACAACCGGAGTGTTTCTGTAGTTCCAACATCTCCCAACAGAGTGAGACATCTTCTCGCTCTCGCTCTCGCTCTCGCTCTCGCTCTCTCTCTCGCTGATCTGACATCCTCCACTTAATCTTTCATTCTTATCAGATCAGTAATTTAAGCTTATGGACGTAATATTTTTGAATCTGGACCTTCAGTATTTGGATCGAGTAGTTTGTGAAAAATAAATATTTAGGATATTTAAATGTGTCAGACACATATTTAAGCATCATGTAGATAAATCTAGCGTCCAGCTGAAGCTAACGAGCCAAGAAGTACGGCAGACAGTTGAGACGTCAACGTGCCTTTTTCATTAAGTCAGTCGAATGTTGATCCCTCTGTGCTGAGGAGAAGAACTGTTGACACGTTTCCCTGCTTTATATTTCAAGTATACATTTTGTAGCATGATTTGAACGCCCCACAGTTAGGGCTTCAACTAACGAATATTTTTACTGTTGATTAATCTGGATGTTATTTTCTCGATTAAGCGATTAGTTGCCTGATCTATAAAACATCTGAAAATGTTCATCACAGTTTCCCGGAACAAGAGATGAGGCGTTCAAATGTACCATTAAAAAAATGTTGGCGTGTGGAACCAGTGAAATTTAGACTTGTGTTTTGAAATTGACTTTTAATAATTGATTGTTCGTTGTAACTGATCATTTTCTGCTGATTGACTAATCGTTTCAGCTCTACAGGCGGCCCATCAAGGGGTGAAACGATCAGTCGATTGACAGAAAAATAATCTGCAACTATTTTGATAATCATTTTAATACTTTTTTCAAACAAAAGACGGTGGAAAACTGTCACTCGTTCTTTGGCATATTAATCTATAATGAAAATAATCAGTTGTTGGAGCCCTAAACTCTACAAACTGGTGGCTACTCATTGACAAGGATATGATCCCTCACCGGCTTCCCACCCACAGTGTTTGTTGGAGTGGCTAAACTGGGGATTTCACTACCAGGAGTTGAACTTGTGTGTGTGCGTCACCCTGCCGCTGGTGTCAGACTGTTTTAATAGACATGTTGTGTGTTTTTGTTTTCTACCATGTGGACTTTCGGTCAGGTGTGACCTGGTTTAACTGTGGCCCCGTAGAGCGAGATTAAAGTAAATGGAAACCGTCTCTGACGTCTCTGCTGATTTCATCACCATGTTGGAAATGA
>NW_025730501.1:0-2343 GCF_021292245.1 Micropterus dolomieu
ATTCTAACTTAATACTAAAGCCTACTCACGTGCCATTTGTACGTTAAATTTGTTTTTGGTCACTAATCATTCCTCCTGGTGAAGAAGAGATACCTTCGTAGAGCAACATGCATTCCAAAAGTTCAGTTGAAGCTGATTATAGAGCTGGACTAGACCATACTCTTTGTGATACAATTTACAGAGACCCAACAATTCCCACCATGAGCAAGCACTTGGCGACACATCTCCTAGGATTTGTGTGTAACATGGACAGTGCTGAGGTCACAATTAGATCTACATGTCCTGATAGTCTGTAGGTTTCTTCCTAAGACCCAGCAATGGCAATAAACCTAACTACCAGGACAAAGATACCGACTCAGTTAGCCTGACTGATACTATTGAGAACTCATTTTAGCTTTGGCTAAACATTTTGCACAGAATGAGGATAGTAGATTTTGACCCTTATTTCTCACAGTTTAGTTGTGCCAATCGCTCCATGGTGTGGAGAGGAAGAGTGACTGCAGGGACCAATGACTCTTTCAACGTGCATATGGCAATCAAAGTATTATATTTAATATAATAATATATAATGTGGTTGGGATGTAGCTACATGCATGCTCTCAAGCCTCTCTCCGACTGCAGCTAACAGCATGCAGTGCACTAACACCATAAAACGACAATCCCCCAGCAAAACACAAACTCCAACATAAACTTCACCTAAGGATAAAAAAAACAATAATCATGTTTTATGTGCTGCCAGACCAAACGAGAATCAGATCGACTTCGGGTTAAACATCAGAAAGTCTTGAATCACAGAGAGACCTCCACTTTGTTTTGAAACACAGAGTTGGTTTTCATCCAACTGGACAGGTAATCTAACATTACTGCAAAGCATGTGAAATATATTGTAATGTTGTGCATTAGTTGGCTGAAGTTAGATAACATTAGCTCAGCTTAGCTTAGATTTATTGTCGTTTTACCAATACTCTGGTACACGGCTTCTCCACCTCTCAGTCGCTGTAACTTATGTGACCCACATAATATACAATAATGCAACATAACGGCACAGGACAACAACACAGTGGAAGACCCTTTCACTACAGTAACGTTAATTACTGCGGTCTAACTGTTATAAAGTGCAGCAACAATCTCATTATAATATTCAGTCCAGCTCACTAACCGTTTCATTATCATCCAATACATTTAGCTGTGTTGACACTGGTGAAGAGACACAAATAGTACAAATGTTAGTTACTGAAAAGCAGCAGGCCAGCTAACGCCGACGATGTCACGTCACCTAAATGCAGTCAATGTAACATTATAATGTAACAAGCATGGATTAGTTCAACCTCAGGCTGATAAAAATATTACTGTAATGTTGCAGTGGGATTTACCTGAGTTTCCACCATGTTGTGTGAAGCTGTCACCCTGTCTGTTTATAGCCGCTGTCACACTGCTTTGTACCAATATGCCGGCTTGCTGCGCTGTCTGATGTCACTGTGTGCGCTGGTAGTTAACAGAGCCACAGCTGGCATGCCGGTGTTTCCACCTTTATTGAAATTGTTTGTGTTTCGTGTTTTGCTCGCTCATGAGCTGGAGCACACGTACGAGCATACACCTGGTTACAAATAGTGGCCGCTGAAAACTACAGCTTACCAAGTGAAGCATTAGTAGATAAGGTATCAGATTAATAACATCTCCTGATGCATTATGTGTTATTAACGTTCCTCTCTATATATTCTATACATGTTCTTCCCCAGATGCTCCAAAGCTTCCCTCTGTGTCAGTGAGTCCCTCTGCTGAGATAGTGGAGGGCAGTTCAGTGACTCTGACCTGCAGCAGTGATGCTAACCCAGCAGCTAATTATACCTGGTACAAGGAGAATGAAGACTCACCAAAAGCATCAGGACAGAACTTCACCATCACTGACTTCAGAGCTGAACACAGTGGGAATTATTACTGTGAAGCCCAGAACAGAAGAGGACGTCATAACTCCACCTTACATCTGACTGTTGTGGCAGGTAAATGATTAACTTTCATACACACCCGTTCACACACCTGTCCTGCAGGCTCTATCATCAGGTGATCTACTTCGTCACAAGGTTAACAGCTGTGCTCAAGAGTCCAAGACATATGGCCAAAGATTTGATATTTGACTACAAAGTCAATCATTAATTGATCATTATTCTTTAACCTGGGGGACATAAATTCCTTTATTCTCCGCTCCAGCAAAATAATCAGACACACAATAAGATATTGTCCAAGCATGAAGGACCACTAATATATTGGCACAGGGCTTTTACACTGCCTTTGTTTTGTACTGTTTCCCAGGTTCAATGAAATCAGCAGCTGCTGGATCAATCA
>NW_025730502.1:0-1320 GCF_021292245.1 Micropterus dolomieu
AGAACAGGCAGGAGGAGAACAGGAGCAGAACAGGCAGGAGGAGAACACAGGGAGGAGGAGAACAGGAGGACAACAGGGAGGAGGAAGACACGAGAGGAGGAGAACAGGGAGGAGGACACGGGAGGAAGAGAACAGGAGAACAGGGAGGAGGACACGGGAGGAGGAGAACAGGAAAACAGGGAGGAGGACATAGGAGGAGGAGGACACGGGAGGAGGACAACAGGAGAAAAGGGTGGAGGACACGGGAGGAGGAGAACAGGGAGGAGGAGAACACAGGAGGAGGAGGACACAGGAGCAGAACAGGCGGAGGAGAACAGGGAGCAGGAGGGTACAGGAGGAGAACAGGAGAACAGGGACGGGGAGGAGGACAACATGGGAGGAGGAGAACAGGAGAACACAGGAGGAGGAGAGCAGGGAGCAGGAGGGCACAGGAGGAGAACAGGAGAACAGGGAGGGGGAGGAGGACAACAGGAGGAGGAGGACAGGAGAACAGGGAGGAGGAGAACACAGGAGGAGGAGAGCAGGGAGGAGGAGCACAAAGGAGGAGAACAGGAGAACAGGGAGGAGAACACAGGAGGAGGAGAACACAGGAGAACAGGCAGGAGGAGAACACAGGGAGGAGGAGAACAGGAGCAGAACAGGCAGGAGGAGAACACAGGGAGGAGGAGAACAGGAGCAGAACAGGGAGGAGGAAGACACGGGAGGAGGAGAACAGGAGCAGAACAGGGAGGAGGAAGACACGAGAGGAGGAGAACAGGGAGGAGGACACGGGAGGAAGAGAACAGGAGAACAGGGAGGAGGACACAGGAGGAGAACAGGAAAACAGGGAGGAGGACATACGAGGAGGAGGACACGGGAGGAGGACAACCGGAGAACAGGGAGGAGGACACGGGAAGAGGACAACAGGAGCAGAACAGGGAGGAGGAAGACACGAGAGGAGGAGAACAGGGAGGAGGACACGGGAGGAAGAGAACAGGAGAACAGGGAGGAGGACACAGGAGGAGAACAGGAAAACAGGGAGGAGGACATACGAGGAGGAGGACACGGGAGGAGGACAACCGGAGAACAGGGAGGAGGACACGGGAAGAGGACAACAGGAGCAGAACAGGGAGGAGGAAGACACGAGAGGAGGAGAACAGGGAGGAGGACACGGGAGGAAGAGAACAGGAGAACAGGGAGGAGGACACAGGAGGAGAACAGGAAAACAGGGAGGAGGACATACGAGGAGGAGGACACGGGAGGAGGACAACCGGAGAACAGGGAGGAGGACACGGGAAGAGGACAACAGGAGCAGAACAGGGAGGAGGAAGACACGAGAGG
>NW_025730503.1:0-1678 GCF_021292245.1 Micropterus dolomieu
AAGACAAGCGATCACGGCTCAAGGGGTTCATTTCAGCAGAATTCCCACCACACAAGTTTGCTGGTCAACCATACTTATTAAAGGTTTATATTTGATTAATCACTTGGCTTTTCATCTATGCATGCTTTAAAATTGTGAATATGGCTGCTAATCATTTTATATAAAATTTCTGTGGGTTGAGGAGGGATGACCCCGACCCCTGCGGAGGGTAAAGTCTCGGACTCAAACTTCACACATAACGAATCTCCCTCCAAACTAAATGAAATGTTTGCAGCCCTGATGAACGTGTCTGAATGTTTGTAAACTCTAACCGGCAGATCCAGTTTGTAACAAGTCATGTGTTACTGGTGAAAAAAACCCAATATTAACCTCCATAAAGAGATCACGTAAACCATGTTTTAAACCAGCTCATCAAGCAAGCAGCTGTGTGAGTCAGGTAATGGATCCCTTGGAGCGCAGCTCAATCAATCAGTGAGAAATGAAAAAGCACATTATCAGTCAATGTGGGCACAGTTACTTTGAGTTTTGATGTTAAAGTACATTTAACTGATAACACTTCTGTACTTCTGCTTAGTAGTTCAGTAGGATTCTGAATAGAGGCTTTGACTTGTAATGGAGTATTTGTACATTGTGGTATTGATACTTTTACTCAAGGTAAAGGATCTGAGTACTTCTTCTGTGAGTGATGGATGCACAGATTGTAAAAACGTTACTTTGGCCTTCATGGTTCGACAGTGTTTACTAGTTTCAAATCAAGGTCATCTGTTCCCAGGAAACACTGAGGCAGTTTAACCAGTTTCATCTGTGAGCAGACAGCAGGACTCCTCAGTCTCGGTCCAGTTGTCAGTGTAGACGGACATAAAGGGTGAATCAGTATAATTCAGCTGCTCTGTGTCACCTACTGTGTATTTTTCCATCATAACTTTATGATGAAACCTCCATGTGCAGAGTTCTTCCCAGCAGAATATAAAGCAGTTTAAATTATCTCCACCACGTCCGTCTACAACATCGAAATGATGCTCACATCTTAATACAGCGATAATATTAACTTAATAACAATTTAATTTGCGTCTGGGAGAATGTAAACAGCAGCAACAAAATGATAATCCGGTTTTTGTTTGTTTGTTTGTTTGTTTACTTTATTTATACCCGTAGGTAAATTTGTTTTACAGTGCAATGACATTCTATGGCATCCAGTACAAAAAACAACACACGACACAGAACATCACACTACACATAAGGACAGATAAAATAAATAAATAAAATAAAAAATTCATTCATTATGAAAAATTCATGAGACCCCTAGTATATATCTGAGAAAACACCTCTACAATTTGTTAAGCATATCAATCGCATTTATTACGAAGCTGCTTTTATGTCTTTTCGTTCTACACCTAGGGACTTTATACCTCCTCGCAGACGGTAATAACTGAAACTCATTTCGCAGAGGGTGAGAGTCATCATTTAAAATTGAAAGGGCCATCCTTTGTAATTGTTTGGCATATAGTGATGCCACTCCTGGTTTTGACTCGCCTATCAAACGGCCAGACCATTTTATTATCTGATCTAGATGATTTTTTGCCTTTAAGGATATATGACCGTACCATACTAAGATGGAAAAAGACAAAACAGATTCTATAAAAGCATGATAGAACAACTTCATTATTGTTTTATCAAG
>NW_025730504.1:0-1393 GCF_021292245.1 Micropterus dolomieu
TGAAGCAGCTGATGGAGGACGGATGAAGACAGGAGGACGCTTTGTCAGCTTCTTCTTCACTCTGACTCCTCCTACTGACTCTCACACACAGTCTACACACTCACTATTGATTCCTGCTGATCAGTGATGTCAGAGTGAGGTCAGCGTGATGTCACATGGCTTGAACGGGCGTGTTTCCTGTGAACCTCCCAGCGGCTGGATAACAGCTGCGGCTCTCTGGATATTTGTGGCTCGTTCTAATGCGTGCAGTCAAACAAACTTTATTTCTACAGACACAGAGAAGTCAGCAGCTGCAGGAAATCAGAACCACTGACAGGAAGTTAAGAGTCAAGTTAAACCACATGTCAGAACTTTCTACAGCAGCAGGATTTAGAAGATGCTGGAAGCTGCTGTCTTTAGATTCCATTATTTCCATTTCCAATCTAAATATGTGAAAACACTTAAATAATTCTATTATATAGCCTAAAGATGGGCAACATCTAAGAAATTGTCCCGTTAATTAATTAAGATCTCCTCTCTAAAATCACAGAGGCTGCAGGGCTTGTTGTCTGAACGTGAATAAATTAATTACACATTTTATCAAGTGGTGTGTAATAATATCCTACTGTATCTCCTCATTACCACTGAATACAAATGTGTTCTGTAGTCCACCTACAGGGTAACCACGAACAGAACCTGCTCCTTGGTTAACGCCTATCCACTGAGCCCAGGGGCCGTTGGGCAAAGAGGGGCCCTCTGTGATGGAGGTTATTTACAAAAAAATGAAGTCTCATGAATCTCTGTTCTATGTCAGTTGGATAAAATAACTATTCGGCCATCAGTGACGCTTTGTTGTTGTTTGACAGGTGGGCTGATTAAACAGTGACAATCCGAGTCAGACAAATAATGCAGCTACCAGAATTACTGTGTTTCTGCCGTTGCTCTACGTCATCAAACCACGGTTTTACAGTGCGATCATGCACAGTAGACGCCGGTGCCACTAGACTTTTATGCACACACAGACTCACTGCTCTATTTCATGGGATGCAATGTAGTTTTTGATTATATTGAACTATTTTATCACTCTGAATGACTCAGGCTTGCCTGACCTGGTCTTGTTCAGTGCAGCGCTGCTTTGCATATACAAACTGAGGAGGCAGGTGTCATCCTGAAGTTTCTTGAAGGTCTTTATCATAATGAAATTGACTGTATGCAAGTACAACACTATATTAAAATAACTGCAAAAAATGGAACAGATGTTAACACAAAACACAAAACAGGACGTGATCAAAGAAACTTACAGAAAACATGAAAGCAGAACCCCAAAACCACAACAAGTCAATTTGCAAATAACTGAAAACTAAATTGTGCATCACACAGTGAAAGCTTTTTGTAGAAATGTGAAAAGAAGTGA
>NW_025730505.1:0-1392 GCF_021292245.1 Micropterus dolomieu
GCTGTAAGATTATGCGATAATCTAACTGTTTGAACAGCGTCAGTTTAAAGATTAACCCTGGTTTCTCCTCTTGGGTGGATGGGACAGACTGCAGCCTGACTATGCTCCAGTGATGATAACACAACATGATTTTTAAAGTGGTCATATAATGCTCATTTCAGGTTCATAAGTATATTTAGGGGTTGTACCAAAATAGGTTAAAGTGGTTTAATTTTTAAAAAACATACTGCACATTGCTGCAGCACCTCTCTGAACGCTCTGTTTTAGCTACAGAGTGAGGCATCTTATTTGTATAAAATCTTTGTTGGGGGTTGCACATGCGCAGTACCTAGGTAAGGACTACTAGCCAATCAGAAGCAGAGTAGGGCGGATCCTGACAAGCTGGTAGTGTGAACCAAAACAAAGCCCTTTCAGCCGATAACTGTGGCTTCGGTTTAGCCGTACATGTTTGAGCCCGAGGCTGATTCCAAAACGCAGGCAGAACAACCCGGACCAGCTTTGCAAACTAGACTGGAGACGGTTTCAGAGTCGTAAGTTATTCATTTGTAAGAAACGTATCTTTTATCTTTAGTTTACGGAAGAAGACTACAATCGAGCTGGTTCAGGCAGTTCAGGAGCAGTGCTTTCTATGGGAGATGGTAACTCCCTTTGGGGTGGACTTTGGGCTTTTTTTTTTACTATTACAAGCACAAAAAATATATATAACACAACAAAAGAAAGGGAAAGGGAAAAAGACAAAGCATAACATGACTACTTTAAATTTCAGAAGGAAAACTAACCATGTTCCTTTATATAACCAAAGTGCACAGAATAATTGGCTTGAATACAGGGATTTGGAGAAAACGTCCAGTTTTGCAATTTTGATTCAAGTGGATGTTTAAGTTAGTATTAAGTAGTTGTGCGTTTCTGCAATGGCAGTGTACCATATAAGATGTGCTTTTAGGACTATCCATTAACATGGACAAGTGGATCACACAAGGCTGAATTAAAAGGAGCATTGTTTTTACGAATAGGTCCCCATTTTCTTTGCATCTCCCTCATGGGAACATGGACCCACATAAGAGCATACATGTTCCTGTCAATGATCTTTATTCTACTAATGGGCAGTAGCAGTAATGACATCAAGACTTTTAGTCACTATTAGGAGTCAAGCTCCATAAACACTAGATCCTGTATTTCTCATATTCCAACTCCACAGTATCTCTCAGACCCTCCCAGTCTGATAAGCTCCCAGTCTTAAAACTCTATTATTATTATCTAGTTATAGTAACCATGAGTGTAAACTGACTTAGACCTGACTCAATGGAGTGCCGCTTTAAAGCTAGGGTAGGTAACACTGATGAAACTAGCAAGGGATGATAGGCAGGTAGGTAGGCTCTTGTTATAGGCCTG
>NW_025730506.1:0-1925 GCF_021292245.1 Micropterus dolomieu
GTTTCATTTGCAGAAACAAGGAGACAAACAAAATCAGCTTTCAAATAAATGATAGCATTTACATGGTCATTTATATAATTTCAGTAGCATTTAATCTACATTTATGTCGAACAGAGTAAGTTAGTTGTTTAAAGGCATTTAGGCCTAAAAGCAAAATAATGAAATCTTTAGAAAGTTTAATTTATGATTCTGATATTAATTTATGCTCTAACCTAAGTTCAGTCAGGACGTTCATCAATGTTTGAACGGTTTGTTGCAACTAGTGTCAGTGACCCCAAACCTTCCAGGAGTTAAAGTAGTTTTCAACAGGATTCAATAAGCAAGTCTTTGTTTTATGTCCTATTAAAGTGTCGACTGTCTGTTGCTGTGAGCCTCGTGTGTTTCTGATGTTTATCTGGTCATTATTAGAGGGCAGAACTTAATAGATAATTAAACGTGTATAAAAACATATAAACTTATAACACAGAAGGCCTCACTGATGTAAAACACAGAGTCCATTTCCTCTCATCTTGGCAGAGTCTTGATCCAAGTTATGATCCAAGCTTGGTAGTTATGATCAAAGCTTCGTGGGGTCTCTGATATAACTAATCATATTAAAGTGTTATTATTTTACACACTGCTAGCTGCCAGCACACAGTAGCAAGCAGATTATCATGTGTAGTGTTCTTCTAATTGGAGGATGCATCATAAAGCCGATAATACAAAACAAACCAGCAGCAGTCAGACAGAGTCTAATACAGCAGGTCTCATCCTGCATTACAGTTAGGTGGCTGCCTGGTGGAGAAGTGCAGCCATCCTGTGGTCATGTGGTGCACAGCAAATCTGGAAAACATGTTAATTTTAGCCTGTTTATCTCGTTAATGTAAATGATACTAAAGAAATACAAAATACATTAGTTGTGATTCAAAATTATGTTTGTTGGTAAATGAATTAGTGACTCCCACAGGTGCATGATTTTACTGCTTCCATGAGAGTTTAGACCTGAGCACGTAACTCGAACCCTGGATTGGACGGGT
This sequence comes from Micropterus dolomieu, assembly GCF_021292245.1. Classification (NCBI taxonomy): domain Eukaryota; kingdom Metazoa; phylum Chordata; class Actinopteri; order Centrarchiformes; family Centrarchidae; genus Micropterus; species Micropterus dolomieu. Next base: position 1,017 of record NW_025730506.1, read on the forward strand.
CCCTGTTAAGATGTGGGCACAACAGTCTCTGATTTCCGTTGCTTGTCCTACATGAGTCCCATTTTGTCCAGACAGGACCTTCAGGAGTAGCTTTAAGTCCAAGCTGGGCCTACATGGCTGTCCTGGCCCTCTTTTCTTTCCTCTGGGTGATCACTGCACCCGCAGTGGTGCCTGGTCCGGCTGATCTGCCTGGTGATCGGCAGCATAACTGCTTCGCTGCTCTTAAATCCAAAAGCCGGCTTCCTTTTCCAATAACTGTATTTCTGTCATAGGTAACACATGTTTCAAGAATAAAGCCGGAACAAAACAAGAAACAGTTTGAAAGTTTGACAGCAACAATATGATTGGCTCACAGAGGTTGTGGCAAATTCTGATTGGTTTAACTGAAAGAATGAACGCCCTCAATCTAATGACGGAGTTGGAAGCAGAAAAATGGAAGAGAGGGGGCGGGGGAGAAACCATATTGCACCATGGACATCAGGAGTCAGATTCTGGTGGGAGAGGAGTTTGACTCTTCACCTGTCTGTTCATGTGTGCTGTCAAACATCACCATGGATCCTGTCTGTTTTCTAATAAACACTATCTGAAGAAAACAAGTTGCATCATTGCAAACATTTATCTTAACTAGCAATCTTCACACCTTCAGCTTCCTCCTTTACAACTACACCCTGTGACAGTGCAAAGTGTGAACTTGAGTCTTAAATGTTTTTTTTGTTTCAGCGTTAAATTGGCCGAGTGAGTGCAGAAATATATTAGTTTACCTTGTAATAACAGACTTTGTGTTTGTAGATGGTGGATCTTTGTCAGGCTGCTGCGACCTCTGACGTCTCACATCTTTACTGACGGCTGCATCTCATGTTGCTGATCAAGAATTTGGGGTCTCTGTCAGTCACTGTGGATGAGAGAAAA
>NW_025730507.1:0-2947 GCF_021292245.1 Micropterus dolomieu
TGTACTATCAGAGCATTTTACACCGGTTATTACAACACAACAATAACATGTAAATCAATACACATCAGCATAACAAGTCATTATCATTATTCACATTAACCACCTTTTTCAAAACTCAAAGAAAATAATAGAAGAGCAGAACAACTGAGTAAGAAGCTGATATTCCTGTTTACAAAGCCGTACTGAACAATGCAAATCTATATATCTAAACACTTTATGAACAGTTATATTTAGATTGTCAAAATAGATAAAATAAAAATACTATTTAATTCTCAGTGTTCAGGTTTGCTGAGTTAATAAAGCTGCAGGTTTAAACTGTGACACTGGTGTTAATGGTGGCAGGAAGTTGTCCAGTTAATGCTTCCAGCACAAAATGTGTACAAACGAGTTAGCAGCTTCTCTCTTTATGTCGAAAACATTTCTACTTGTTGGTCAGAATAACTGAAGTGTCGGTGTCTCAGTATGGAGACTCTGTCTCAGTGCATCACTCTCTGTCTTGTTTGGTTCTTTGGTATCTGGGTCTGAATGGATCTCTGTCTTTGTTTGGGTATTTGGTCAGGTCTTGTTATGGTCTTGGTTTTGATTTAGTTTTGACACAAAGATTTCGGATCACTATTCTATGGACTCGAGGACTGTCTCTTCTCTTTCTATTTTAGCCATGCTCTCAGATTTTTCTCTCATGGTTATCAGGGACTGGACTCGTTTTTTCCAGCCTGGCTTGGCCTCAGATTTCTCTCCCTCAATCAGCATGTCGATGTACTCTGGAGTGGAGAGAGGATTTGGCTTCAGTTCTATCTCTTTAAGTCTTTTTAAACACACAGAAGACTTCTTTATCAGTTTCACCACCTCAACCTGAACATCATCATATTCAGCCTTCAGTTTATCAATCAGTGCCTGAACAGGTCTCTTAGCCTCTGAGGCTTTCAGCTTTTTCACTGTTTGTTTTTCTTTTACTTCCTTATACTCCCATTTGTACTTCTGAATATAATGTACATCCCAGAAACATTTGCCTGGACACTCAGTACAGTATCCATCTGATCCCATTGCAACACAGTGTCTTAAATCTGCATCATTTGCATATGGACAGGGATAGTGACAGGTGACATGACACTGCTGACAGTTGGTGAGGTAATTTCCAGTACCAGAAAAATCTACTTCAAAAGGCTTCATGACAGTGACTTCAAACTCAAAGTTCTTGTTTCTTTTCATCTCTGCCTCGTGCTCTTTTAGTATTTCACTTGTCTCTTATCTCCTGAAGCTTGGCTAACTGAACTTTAACCTGCTTCTGCAAGTTTTCAACTAAATTTTTGAGCTGCTGTCTTTCTCTGAGGACCTGCTTCGTCATCGTCAAGCTTTTGGTTTCTATTTGATTCAAAGCAGCAAAGAACCTCTTCATGCTTTTTGTCCCCATGTTCCAAAACATCTGATCAAAGCCTCCATCTTCATCCTCATCATCCCCACTCATGCTGCCTGCTGCAGATGATTTGTTGTCTGCAAACAAAGCTGAGTTATTGAATTTGAAGTGAACTGGCAGCCCGTCTCTTGTTTTAGGACATGGGACACCTGAAGCATTGATTGCCTCTAGAACTGGTGGACGCTGGCCGTCTGCAAATGTCACCAGAACCCTGATGTTTTCTGCCACATCTTTGCCAAAGATTGAGAGTATGGAGTCAAACACATATTTCTGTGTTGGTGTGAGTCGAGCTAAAGAAGCCTGAGCTACAAAACACACAGCGTCAATTTCACTGACACCAAGCTCAGCAGAGAAGAGATTACACAGCTGTTCTGTGATGCTCTCATCTCTTATTAAGCCTCTTGTATCTCCAAACTCTGGAGTGTCAACAATGGTCAGAGAGTATTCTGTTTTAAAACCCTCCTGGTGGTTGATTTTGTACACAGTGACTTCAGAGGTCTGGCTTTCAGCCTGTGACGTCGACTGACCCTCGTCAATTAACTTAAACCGATATGAATCCTCCCATTCGACACCTAGAATGTAGTTGATCATCCCATTAATGAGAGTCGCCTTTCCAGATCCGGTCGCTCCAAAAAACATTATTGTGCGATTTTTCCTTGTGCTTTCTTTGCCAAAACTGTATCTTCTACATCCATCAATGTCCGTATCTTCTTCTTTCAGAGGCAGTTTGTAAACTGAAGGTGATTCAGAATTTATCCTTTCACTTCTACTTTTGAGGAGTTCTGTGAGACGTTTAAATTTCATTGTGCAGACATTAACAGAGATGCTCTCCTTGCTTCTTCCAGCTTCACCACAGTCACATCTGACCCTGACAACATATTCTGTCTCTGGCTGAAGCCCTGAAATGATCGCCTTTTCAGCTCTCGACATCATTTGCTTCCATTGGAGATCTTCCTCTTTCACCCCGTTGTCTGTTTTGGCGTACTCCACGATGTAGCTCAAAATCTGGACATCTTGTCCAAGCTCAGCAGGTTTCTCCCAGCTGACTGAGATCTCACTTGAGTTTGGTTCAACCTGAAGTTCTCCAGGAGGGCTGCAAGGTAAGGTTTTAATGGAACCACTGACTTCATTGGCCGGCCCAACACCTGCTGAGGTCACTGCTCTGCATCTGAACATATACTCTGTGTTAGGACTCAGATGGCTCACTGTGACTTCTCCAGCTTTTGATGCTGTCTCTTGTTGCCATCCATCCTCTCCTCTGACACAGTACTCTACAGAGTAGGAGGTGATGTTCTCTGCTCCAAATCTGGGCGCAGAAGTCTTCAGTGTCACACTGTTGTGCTTTATGTCACTTGCTGTTACTGTTTCAGGCTTTGAAGGCGGCTCAAAGTTCTTATTGACAGAAAAGGCGCCTTCATAAAGGTAGATGCTTGAACCTTTCTGTGTCTCATTTGTTAATCCCACTGTCAGGAACTTTATGTTCTTGTTCTCCTTGTTGGCCTCTGCAAAGTCACTGAAGAGCTTTGCTTTATT
>NW_025730508.1:0-2007 GCF_021292245.1 Micropterus dolomieu
TTCACTTGTTTAACCCAAAAATCTACTGATCGACTCCAGACTGTCCAGAACTCAGCTGCCAGGCTTTTAACCAGAACAAAGAAATATGACCACATTACTCCTATTTTAGCTTCATTACACTGGCTCCCAGTATGTTTTAGAATTGACTTTAAAATTTTATTGATCAGTTTTAAAGCTCTTCATGGCCTCTCGCCTTGTTATATTTCTGACCTTTTAGTCCCATACACACCAGCACGTACCTTGAGATCCTCGGACAGAGGTCTGTTGTCTGTTCCAGAGTCTCGACTGAAAACTAAAGGGGACAGAGCGTTTGCTGTCAGGGCCCCGAGGCTCTGGAACAGCCTGCCCGAGGAAATCAGGTCGGCTGAGTCAGTGAACTCTTAAGTCCCTTCTTAAAACATAGGAGAGCCTTTCCCGATCTTATTTGACTTTATTTTATCCCTTTTATTTTATTCTATTTTACTTATTTTATATTTATCTTAAACGTGTATTTTAGTCTTTTCAATATTTTCCTGGTTTTAACTTGTATTGTTTCTGTATTATTGTTTTTTGGGTATTATTGTCTATACACTTGTTAAAGCACTTTGTAACTTGTTTTTGAAAAGTGCTCTACAAATAAAGATTGTAAAAGATTACTATCAGGACATGTCGGTCCGAGGCCCTGATCGTCAGCACTTTCTATGTTACTCCGTGTTTTGGTTCGTGATCTACACGAACAGGCTGCTTTCACACCTAACCTGTTTAGTTTGGTTGAACAAACTCCGATGCGTTTTCCTGATTAGTACCAGCCTGTCCTCACCAGAAAAGAAAAATAAATAAGAAAAAGAAAAATGTTTTTTCCCTTGGCAACAACATTGTACCTTTCTCAGCCGACAGTGGACAGTGGAATAACAAAAACAAAAGCCGCCCCTGGATAACAAGTAAAATATTAAACTTTTAAAGCAGTGTTGGGTGAGCCCTCGCATGTGTAGCGCATCAGGGAATGCTGTGGCCATGCCGCAGATGCAGCAGCTCTGACTACTAAGGTTCTGAATTGTCACGTGCCGATGGCACGCCACAAGAAGGACATTCCATGAGAAGGAAGTTCCACGAAAACTCACCATTTGTACAACTTTCAATCATCAATGGCTTTAGACTTGACAGCGAAACTTTAAAGTCAATCGGACTAATTCTCTAGGAGCAGTTTGTAAAAGTACGGAGCCTGTAAATCGCTAAAAATGACCATAAAATTCTAAATGACTGACTTCCTGTTAGGTTTAGGGCATCGCTCCAAGAGGCTTTATTGTATGTCTGGACATGCTACAGAAATTTCAGACACTTAGGTGAAGAGAGCTGCTCTGTAGGGGGCGCCAACGAGTCATTTTGCCACGCCCATAAAAAACGTAATTTTTCGCCTCACACTACTTTAAGGTACAAATGTTAAGTTAGATCTGAAAATATCTGAAATCCTCCTTTAAACACTGTGATGTAGAAAATGTTAATGTTTCTACCAACCTGAGCTGATCTGACACATTGTGTGTCCAAGTGCTTTGCTGATGTTTGGTACTTACACTGGACATCTATGGATACAGATGTGGAGTTGATCTGGCCATACTCATTCTCAGACTTGCAGTGGTAGATCCCGCTGTCCTTAGAGCTGATAGAGGTGAAATGATAAATGTCCTCTGGTCCCTGAATCAGTGTTTGGTTCTCCTTGTACCAGGTGTATTTAGCTGCTGGGTTAGCATCACTGCTGCAGGTCAGAGTCACTGAACTGCCCTCCACTATCTCAGCAGAGGGACTCACTGACACAGAGGGAAGCTTTGGAGCATCTGGGGGACAAAAGAGAGACAACTTATATTTGTTTACAGGCCTGTTTTTAGGCATGGGGTGCCACGAGCTAGGAGGAGCAATACAAGTTATTATTTATTGATTCATTTGATTTATTATTCTGATGTCCCAGTTGTTACTTTGTTATCCGCCTGCTTTAGAAATCCTGCTTCATGAGTAAGGCTGTTGTCTCCTCTA
>NW_025730509.1:0-1547 GCF_021292245.1 Micropterus dolomieu
ATAACACCTATTGTCTATGTAAATTACAAAGCTCCAAGGCTCATATTTCTTCACTTTGTTCCAGGACGCAGCAGCAACAACACAGGTACTTTGCTTCTCTTACATTCATCCTCAAATGTGTTAATTTTGAAACTGCTTTAAATATCTTTGTTTTTAATAGCAGCATCGTGATTTTTGATGAATAAACTAAATATGATCATTGTCTGAACTGACATCAACATGACAAAAATAATCATATTTTAAGATTTATTGTTGTTGAATTTGTGCCATTTTTTACGTTTCAGGCTTTTTTTTATTTAAAGTCTGGATTTTTTAAATAAAAAGTCTGTAGTTATTGGTTTTTTACTGTTTTATTCTCCAGCCATGGGAGATAAACACTATGAACATCTTTCACGTAAGATTGTTTTAAAAAACAGTTCTTGATTTCCTGATAATTACAGATTTGTGTTTTCATAATATTTTGTCTTATCTGAACATGTGTTGTGTATTTGTCAGTTCTCAGCGAACCATGGAGGACAATAAACTGGGGGTGAGTGTGTCCACACCATCAATGTTAACTTTCACAGCAGAAACCGCACCTATTAACTTGTGATTGATTGTTTTTTTTTGTTTGTTTCCTTGTTCGATGATCTCCTGATTCATTTCTCAGTTGATGTTTGACATCAGTGCAAAATGACTTTCGTCTATACTCAAATGTTTCCTTCCTTGAGCAGAGACAAACAGAGCGCTCTGCAGTACATGAAGAACTATAAACCTCATGATGAAGGCCAGCAGCTCAGGATTCTTCTTCATGGCCCAGTTGGAGCTGGAAATTCCAGTTTCATCAACTCAATTCAAAGTGTGTTACTTGGCAGAATGTACACACTGGCTTTAGCGGAAAACATCAATCATGACAGTTTCACCAGGAAGGTATGAAGAACTTTTCATTGTTTTGATAAAGAAAATATCACAAATTCATTATTCCATAATACAAACTTTGCAATAAAGGGTATACACTCACCTAAAGGATTATTAGGAACACCATACTAATACTGTGTTTGACCCCCTTTCGCCTTCAGAACTGCCTTAATTCTACGTGGCATTGATTCAACAAGGTGCTGAAAGCATTCTTTAGAAATGTTGGCCCATATTGATGGATAGCATCTTGCAGTTGATGGAGATTTGTGGGATGCACATCCAGGGCACGAAGCTCCCGTTCCACCACATCCCAAAGATGCTCTATTGGGTTGAGATCTGGTGACCGTGGGGGCCATTTTAGTACAGTGAACTCATTGTCATGTTTGAAATGATTGGAGCTTTGTGACATGGTGCATTATCCTGCTGGAAGTAGCCATCAGAGGATGGGTACATGGTGGCCATAAAGGGATGGACACGGTCAGAAACAATGCTCAGGTAGGCCGTGGCATTTAAACCATGCCCAATTGGCACTAAGGGGCCTAAAGTGTGCCAAGAAAACATCCCCCACACCATTACACCACCACCACCAGCCTGCACAGTGGTAACAAGGCATGATGGATCCATGTTCTCATTCTGTTTACGCCAAATTC
>NW_025730510.1:0-1671 GCF_021292245.1 Micropterus dolomieu
GTCTCCCTCCACTCGTCAGTCTGTCTCCCTCCACCCGTCTCCCTCCACTCGTCAGTCTGTCTCCCTCCACCCGTCTGTCAGTGGAAGACTGTCTGTCTCCAGCGTTTGTCCGGTGTGAACGGCCACAGACAGTCGATGATGGCGGAGGTGAAAGGTCGCGGCTCCACGCTCAGGTTCAGCAGCTCCAGGCGGGAACAGTTTAACTGGCTGTTGATCGGACGAAGAGTCGACGCCGCTGGCTGCTCCGTCAGCTGTAGGTTCACAGACAGCTGTGTCAATACTACAAATACCTCATACTATATTAAAACAAATACTATGTATACTTCACGTCACATGAGAGTATTTATAGTTATACTGGTATTTGTTCTAGTTACAGTACTGCGAATAAATACTGAGAAATATATTACAGGTACATTAGTAAACAGAGTGATTAATAAGATCAGTGGATATTTACAGGGATGAGGTGGCTGGACGGCAGGTTGAAGGCCTGAGCGATCGCGACGGCCATCTCATATTTAGTCATCTGCTCTTTACCTGAGAAATGAAAGATTCCTCTGATAGACGGGTCCTGGAAGAGAGACAGACGGGCAGTGAGTGAGACAGGCAGGCAGACAGGCAGGAAGAGAGACAGGCAGGCAGGCAGACAGACAGGCAGGAAGAGAGACAGGCAGGCAGGCAGGCAGACAGGCAGGAAGAGAGACAGGCAGACAGACAGACAGGCAGGCAGGCAGGCAGACAAGCAGGAAGAGAGACAGGCAGACAGACAGACAGGCAGGAAGAGAGACAGGCAGGCAGGCAGACAGGCAGGCAGGAAGACAGACAGAAAGGCAGGCAGACAGGCAGGAAGAGAGACAGACAGAAAGGCAGGCAGAGAGACAGGCAGAGAGACAGGCAGACAGACAGAAAGGCAGGCAGACAGGCAGGAAGAGAGACAGACAGACAGACAGACAGAAAGGCAGGCAGACAGACAGGCAGGAAGAGAGACAGGCAGGCAGGCAGACAGACAGACAGACAGACAGACAGGCAGAAAGGCAGGCAGACAGGCAGGAAGAGAGACAGGCAGACAGGCAGGAAGAGAGACAGGCAGAGAGACAGGAAGAGAGACAGGCAGAGAGACAGGCAGGCAGGCAGACAGACAGACAGAAAGGCAGGCAGACAGACAGACAGAAAGGCAGGCAGACAGACAGACAGGCAGGAAGAGAGACAGGCAGAGAGACAGACAGACAGAAAGGCAGGCAGACAGGCAGGAAGAGAGACAGACAGACAGACAGAAAGGCAGGCAGACAGGCAGGAAGAGAGACAGGCAGGCAGGCAGGCAGACAGACAGACAGACAGAAAGGCAGGCAGACAGGCAGGAAGAGAGACAGGCAGAGAGACAGGCAGGCAGGCAGACAGACAGACAGGCAGGCAGACAGGCAGGAAGAGAGACAGGCAGGCAGGCAGACAGGAAGAGAGACAGGCAGGCAGGCAGACAGGAAGAGAGACAGGCAGACAGAAAGGCAGGCAGACAGGCAGGGAGGCAGGCAGACAGGCAGGAAGGCAGGCAGACAGGCAGGAAGGCAGACAGACAGACAGACAGGCAGGCAGACAGGCAGGCAGAGAGACAGGCAGGCAGACAGACAGACAGACAGAAAGGCAGACAGGCAGGAAGAGAGACAGGCAGAGAGACAG
>NW_025730511.1:0-1950 GCF_021292245.1 Micropterus dolomieu
TGTTAAAAGATGGATTTCATGTCATTTAAATTGATTAAACCATGTTTCACTTTCTTCTTAAATATCTTTCTTGCCTGCCACTTGTTGTTTGCTCTATAAAAGTAATGGCAAAGTCAAGTTATATCAAGTGAATTAGTTTGATGCTGGTGTTCATTGTTCATCACCTTCAATTTTATCCTTCAGCTGCTTTACTTCATTCTGTAACTGACTGTTGTTGACTGTCATTTCTTGAGGAAAAACAACAAGAGATAAAAGAGTCTTTAGAATATTTTAAAATATGTATTCTTAATAAGCAGTCTGAAGTTAGATGCTGTGTATTTTGGTATTTGCTTATTTTGTTTTGAAACCCCGCGACCTGATCCCAGATAAGCGGATGAAGGTGGATGGACGGTTTTTAAACCTTTCTTACCTGAAATTTGTCCCTGCAGCTCGCTGTAGTTGTTGTTCAGTTTGTCGTATCTGGTCTGCAGCTGGTCTTTGTCCGAAGTGACTGAAATATCTGGTGAGAAGCACAACAACTAGTCAAAACTACAGCAGAAAGTCACATGAAGTGTTTATAAAATACATGTTCATGCACCTGTTATGTTATCTAACAGAGAATAAAAGGTTTTTAACATTACAAAACACAGAGAGGGATTCAAGTTATGAGACTTTGGATTTAAAACATAATTCCTCACAGCGTATGAAGACTCCAGCCAATATCAGAAGATACATCACTCCCAGAGTCGCTGCAGTAAAACACCTTCTTCTGACACGATTCTTTGGAGTCTGAGGTCCTACAGAGACAAAATACAGAGAGAACATTTAAATTATTCTTGTTTGAAGTTTGAAGTGGCCGCTGTGAACTGTGGAGTTTCATAGTGGCACATTGGCTGCATTACCGTAACCAGCTATGAGGTAACCGAGGTGCGGACCTCTGTAATTATATGTAGGCTATAACCTATCAATAGAAAAAAATCTAATAACAACTATTGATAACACGATCAACTTAAATGAAGGCTTCAGGACCCTGAGGACGCAGCAGATTACACTGTCAAAACCCTTATTTCAACTTGACAAACTGTTTCTCTGATCAGAAGCACATTAAAACGGCGTGCGCGCACTAACTGAGAGCCCCGCTGTTCTCTCCCCTTCAGGAGAGACGCTGTGCGCATTTACGCACGAGCCGCAGCAGCATGACTTCATAATCAAATCTCCCGACACGCCAACAGGATCGGTCAGAGTCTAATGTTAACTAATGTTTTTTAGTTCTTCTACAGAAGGTCTCTCACACAGTCCAGGTTCAGACAGTAAATCTGAGTAAAGCAGCCGTCCTCCTGATCAATCCTGATCTCCATCAGAAAGTCTGAACATTTTAGAAGCTGGTTGTTAAAGTTGAATTCTGTTTCCTCTGCAGAGTTTTCTCTGTCTGCACCTGTCAAGTTTTTAACTACAAGGTTTTTTATTTTGCTGCTTAAATTATTATTGCTGTGACATTACAGCGTGAATGAAAACGTTTAAATGACTGACAGCAGCCTCTCTAATCATTAAAGTAAATAGTTAAAGAAAACACTCGTAAATAATAAAGAAACCACCTGGAAAGCTAATTAGAGAAAGAAAGAAAATAGGTCTTTGGTTGAGGGCATGTGGATGGTTTATGCACATGATTATTACATTATAGTCAGAGTCGATCCATGCATCACATGAATTCAGCTCCTATACTCTTGACAAAACAGTGCAACCAGCTGCTGACGTCAAATAATGAGGCTGTAATATCAACCAGAGCATCCTCTGAATTCAGCACCAACCTGCTGTTTTTTATGTTGTCATATAGTAACAATAGTGGCCATTATGCAGTCTGCACATGTCATTCCAACAAAGTCCTGTGATGCCAGTTGTAGGCTGTCAGATACATTTAGCCTGATACATGTTGTGAAGATTAGTATAGCAAGATTTCCCTGTTTGCACGAC
>NW_025730512.1:0-1627 GCF_021292245.1 Micropterus dolomieu
ACAATGCAGAAGAGCTGAAGGCCACTATCAGAGCAACCTGGGCTCTCATAACACCTGAGCAGTGCCACAGACTGATCGACTCCATGCCACGCCACATTGCTGCAGTAATTCAGGCAAAAGGAGCCCCAACTAAGTATTGAGTGCTGTACATGCTCATACTTTTCATGTTCATACTTTTCAGTTGGCCAACATTTCTAAAAATCCTTTTTTTGTATTGGTCTTAAGTAATATTCTAATTTTTGGAGATACTGAATTTGGGATTTTCATTAGTTGTCAGTTTTAATCATCACAATTAAATGAAATAAACATTTGAAATATATCAGTCTGTGTGCAATGAATGAATATAATATCCAAGTTTTACTTTTTGAATGGAATTACTGAAATAAATCAACTTTTTGATGATATTCTAATTATATGTCCAGCACCTGTATATACAGGAAGAGACAAGGTGTGTCCAGATGTATCTTGACTGATCATGAAGACAGTTCAGATTTTACTCGTAGCATCGTATCGCTGCTGTGGAGATGATTAAATATATCACAGTCACCTCTCTGACATGATTACCACATTTCAAAACCAACCATATATCCTGCTGTATCTAGCAACACAGTTGGGGCAGGGACACCTGAACCCCATGTTGACGGGGATCATCAGGTCTCCCGGTTCTGCTTCTAGGCATCTCCTCAGTAGTAGACAACCGGAGAAAGAGGGTGGCACTCTGGAGGTCTGCGATGTAACTGTAGTCCTTCTCCACCTTCAATGAGTACAAGCTCCACTTCCTGGACTTTTTGTTGTACACCTTGCTGTACCTGATAATACAGAAAGGAGGATCAGCTTAGTGAAAAAAAAACACCTGACATTGTTAATTAGTAAACTATTTCCAAATAAAATGCTATCAATAACAATAAATCAGCACCATCTATCTGTATTACTCATACTGTTTAATATTTTTTGACTCATTACTTATAAATGTATTGAGTAAAATGCACAAAAGTACTCATAATGCAACATACTGAATTGTGTCATCCGCTTTTCTCCTGGCTGGTCTGTGGACATGGTGGTTGTAATCCAAGCCAGTCAGCATGGTCCGATCAGTGTACTGGCAGTGACATCATCTTGTCACAAGATCTCTGACGTAATTGCTGACGTAATCTGCACTCTGCGCATGCGTTGGCGTCTGTAGCCACCTGTCGGAAGCTCCGTCTTAAACCGAACTCTTAACTCAGTTTTAATCCACTCTTTTTCGTTACATTTTTTATATCCTTTTTATTTAACTTAACTTTATTTAAGTTTTACGTGGGTTAAGGATTTTAGTCATCCGACATGGATTTTAAGCTAGATGACTGTAAAAACGCGATCAACGCTACTGATCGCAACAAAGCTCCGGTGACTATGCTAGCCGAAATAACTCTGCCCCATGAGGACTGCACACTCCTTAAGAAAGCGAACAAGAAGATTGCTGACCTTATGGAAGACATCCGACGACTTTCAGAGGAACTCAAAGAGAAAGATTCCCTGCTGACTGGCTTTATGGATGTGGCTTCAGTACAAGCCAAACAGATTGTTTCTCTTAGCGCAACCGCTAACATCCAGGACACCGTGTTTTGGGACCCCTCTAGCCTTCCCA
>NW_025730513.1:0-1809 GCF_021292245.1 Micropterus dolomieu
ATTGTGGTGAGGACTGCACAATATAAAAAATGTTCTCTATAAATGTTAAACTATTAAAAACGATTGTGTCATCTGCACTGAGAATTTTACATTCAAATTTGAATCTTCTTACCAAATGGAATCCTGTGGCCCTTTTCAGTTATATGTCACTGATGTTTAACTGCAGTTACCATTTCCTAAACTCTGTTTGTTTAAAATGTAAAATGGTGTAATGTTGGAATTATCAGATAACTAACATTACATTTTTATGATGGAGTTATATATCTAATCTGCTGTTCCAAAACATGTAAATGTCATATTGAACATATTGGATGTAAATGGATGGGTTTCAATTTACTTTTTGTATTTCCAGTTTATTTAACGACGCAGCTACCTAAAACCAGAGAGTACTGAAGTAGTTATTTTAAAAGCTTTTCCCCATAAAATGCAGTTTCCCCTTTTGTAAATGCTCCGTATTTGTATAGCGCCTTTCTAGTCTTTTCAACCACTCAAAGCGCTTTTACTCTACATCTGCATTCACCATCATTCATTGAGCCTAAGTGCTCAAACAGACACTAACATTCACACACATTCATACACTGGTGGAACAGCCACCAGAGGCAATTCAGGGTTCAGTATGTTGACCAAGGACACGTCGACACGCAGCCTGGAGGAGCCGGGGATTGAACCGCCAACCTTTCGATTAACAGGCAACCTGCTCTACCTCCTGAGCCGGCCCTATATGTGAAAAGTGAAAAAACCCTCTTCCGTACATCTATGATCCGCTAACTCTCCGAGAGTTGGTTCATCTTGTGTTTTAGCTGCCCTGAGAGGGTCTACAGAATACAGTTCTTGGAAAAACACTGAATTACTTTTCATTCTAAAAGAAGAGACTGGAACAAAAGCAAACATCACCGGGTTCCATTTCAAGTAGTGCAATAAGCCTTTAAAATATGAGAACTTTACAGTAATTAACCACGAGATTGTGTTTTTCCTTTCAGCTAAAAAGGAGGAGGAAGCTGTGTACAATGAAGTCAAGGTGCAAAGCAAAACAACCGAAAAGACTGCTGACACAAACGGTAAGTTGTAAAGAAAGAATTTTACACAACATTCAGTATTTCTAGTAATACTGCCATTACTGCTACGAATACTACCACTACTTTATCATTATTACAACCATTAAAAGGGAACTCGCGCACCTCGCGGGACATTCGGATCATTTATCACCATTGATGAACCACACAAAGAATATTATATTCTTTTTAAATAGACCCACGAGGAACCGCGACGTGCATGCAGTTGTCAGCAGCACGGCACACGCGCAAAACTCTGCACAAGGTGAATGGCCGGCCGGCAGAGCAGAGAGGAAATTACCAACAATAAGCCTCAGTTTATCTGTAACGTTAAATGTACAGTGGAAGTTACAGTGACTAATGAAGAGAGGCTGCAGTTCTTCTACCATTCCCCCACAATCGGCGTGCACAAACACACACTGATTCGACTATCAGTCGACTATGGGCGAGAGTTGACAATTCTGATTCGACTATGTAAATCATTAGTCGGGGACAGCCCTATTTATATTTAATGGTTGGAGCCGTTGTGAGCGGTGGGGTGGGAGTGACAGCACAATTATGCCATTTTTTGTTGGCATAACTTAATCAATGGACAGATGAGTCTCGTGGTTGTCCAAAAGGAGTAAAAAGGTCTTCTCCTTTGAGCACTTTGTAGGTTCATTGAAATGTTTCAGAAGGTCAACAAAGTGCAAATCAAGTTGCCACGTGACGACTTATCGACATGTGTGCTAACGTTGGCTAAATCGCAAGGTTAGCT
>NW_025730514.1:0-1400 GCF_021292245.1 Micropterus dolomieu
TAGGTCCGTCGCGGTGAAGTAATTTAGTTATATGCTGGGGCTCAACAGTATGCGGTATAATGGCATTTTTCATCAATGAAGTAATTTGTTTGGGTCTTGTTTTATGGAGTTTTAAAGCCAAAGTTTATGATTAATGGCTCAGAAGCTGCGGTGTTTGTTGTCCTCTTGCGGCCGCGCGCAGCAGATGCTACGTGTTACGTAGGCAGGTTATAGGTAACGGAGGGAGGGGAATAACCGCAAGCTCATCAGACGTTTCCTAAAAATAAACATTGTTCACGAGTCCCGCACCTCGAGTCCGAGTCAAGTCTGTAGTCTTTTGACGACGAGTCTCAAGTCGTGTCTGAAGTCACTGTGTGTGCGACTTAAGTCGCACTCGAGTCTCTAACTCGAGTCCCCATCTCTGGTCTGTGTCACCTCACTGCATAGCAAGCCGCTAACAGCAGCTTTATGGTCTGAGCAAGGTAGCTGCTGGGTGCTAGTCAACAACATTGCCAAGCAAACTCATTTTTGTAGTTTGACCGTGTCTTTTTCATACGTAGCAATATGTATCTGCTTTTTTAACATTTCTTGTTGCAAGCCATTTTTCAGAACATACTTAACAAATGCTTTTTGAAAAAGAAGACAGTTTGAATTACTGAATTATTCTGTCAAAATTGCTATTCTGCGTGCTTATGAACTAGTAGTGAACTAGCCTGAGGCATACAGACCGCAAAACCTCTGTTGCCGCTGTTCAATATCCCCAGCACTACAGGCACTATACCATTAGGTCCATGAAAAAGTGGCATGAAAGAACAACAGAAACACTGAAATGGCCATCACAAGGTACCTTCGTAGAGGCAACATAAAACATCATAAATCCAGAGATACAAGAGAAAGACAAGAAGGCAAAGGTGCCAGAGAAAGCGGTATCCACTGCTAGGGACAGCTGAGGTAGAGGAAAAAACATTAGATAGAAGGAGGGAAACTTCACCATGACCCTGACCAAGCAAACTAGTGATAGAGGGAGGAGCAAAAGACAAGCTGTAAGCAGAGAGGAGGATGAGCAAGACAGCATAACAACAGGAGACTTGGAAGGAGAGGAGAGTGAGAGTGAAGAGAGTGAGGTGGCGTGGAGCAAGGGGAAGAACACGCCCAGCTCAGCCACACTCCTAAGTGGGAAAACACCAAGCGGGAAGCTTCCGGTCAGAGAACTGAGGCGAATGCAGAAGTCCCTTAAACCTGCTTTCTATCAAACGGCCAGCAGGGGGAGACTCTTCTGGTTACAAAAAGAAATCCGTTTCCATTATAAATAATGGTAAAATGATCCTACTTCTCAGCTGATTTATTACCTCAGTAAACACGTTCATAATGAGTTTATGGTCAAGTCTTCTTCAATACAACATGATGTTCATTTAGTAAAT
>NW_025730515.1:0-1764 GCF_021292245.1 Micropterus dolomieu
GCATTTGAACATAGTTTCTCCCTCTCTTCAACCATGCAGCGACAACTTTAACTCACCCATATTAACACCTAAACAGAAAAAGATTTAAACAACATTCAAGTGAGCTTACCGATAGCCCGTCAAATCAAAAGTCTCATTCCCCGCAGTGGATGTGTGCTGCTCATTCCGTCGTGTCAGTCCCTTTCCACCAGCCAAATGACTGCGTTATATGCTCCCGCTGATTGAAGTGTGTGCGAACTTCTGATTGCTCAATCTAATTCACCTGGTCGAGGGTGCGCCAGGGCGCGCACGCACGGTCACACGCAGCTGCCGATGCAGAGCGGGGCGGCACGCAGGTGAGACGGCATGCAGGAGGAGGCGGGCACACGGGAGACAGGCGCACCTCTGCCAGATCAGCGCGACACCTCCCACTCGATCTTTACGTGGCGGCGCCCGGAAAGATTGTACTCTCAGGTGGGCTGGTCTCTGACTTGATCCTCCCATGGTATGAGGACCACAAGGCGCCGGACGTCCCGATGCAGTATGGTACTTGATCCAGGATCTGCGGCACCAGGTCTTGAGCTTCTCACAGAAATGCTGGAACTTGGGGAGACTCTCACATGAACATCTCGAACGACACCTCTCAAATCAGGATTTGCGCCGATGACTCTTGCAAGCCTGAACTGCCCTCTCAGTGCATTTTGGTCGCAGAGCCAAACTATGTCTCCACTGGTAACGTTCCTTTCAGCAGTATGCCACTTACTGCGAATGAACAGGTTCGGGCCAGCAAGTTGGCTCCAGGACTTCCAGAAGTTGTTTACTATCGTTTGCACTTCTTTGAGCCTCTTGAATGGGTAGGTGGTGTAGTCGACAGTTTTGAAGTCTCCACTTTGTGTAGCTCGACCAAGCAATAAGTTGTTCGGCGTGATGTACTGGATGCGCTCTTCTCGGCTTTGGACTCTGGCGTCAATGGGTCTCTCATTGGCAAGATAAGCAGCTAGCTGGAGCACTGTCAGGAACTCACTGAAGGTAAGACTTTCTACATTGCCAAGGCTTTGGAGGGCTCTCTTGGTGACTCTGACAGCAGCTTCGGCGGCTCCGTTTCGGTGAGGTGAATCGGCCGGGAGGATTTTCCACATCCAGGTCGTCTCATTTTTGGCAGCATACTCTTCAAGTGACTCTTTGCTCTGTTGATTCAGGTAAGTGTACATCTCTTCTAGGACAGGTCTCGCTCCGACAAAGTTCGTACCAGGATCAGACCAGATTTTACGGGGATGGCCTCGGACAGAGGTGAATCTCTGGTAGGTAAGCAGGAAGCTCTCTGTTGATAGTGTGTTTGCCAGCTCGACATGAATGGCTCGGCTGGACATACAGCAAAACACGACGCCCCATACTTTCATGGTCACTCTCTTTTTGACATCATCCTTCACATGGTAAGGTCCAAACAGGTCAACGGACGTAAACTCGAATGGTGCAGCAGGACTAGACCTCTCATCAGGTAAGTTTCCCATTATTTGCTTGCAGGTTCTTGCTTTTGCTTTCTTGCAGACGATACACTTGTCAACGACTTTTTGGGCAATGACCCTTCCTCTGATGACCCACGCCTTTATCCTCATCCGCAGCAGGGTTCCCGCCACACCTTCATGTCCCTTACTGTGTGCTTCTCTGGCTAGCAGGGTAGATAACCAGGCTTGGAAAGGTAGGAGGGGAACAGCTCTGCGGTCTTCTTTGAAGGTCTGGATTCTCCCACCACAAACTAGAAGTCCACTTGTTTGGTCTCTGTAG
>NW_025730516.1:0-1088 GCF_021292245.1 Micropterus dolomieu
CTCAGCGACAGCCCAGAAACCTGACTGATCTAGAGAAGATCTGTGTGGAGGAGTGGGCCAAAATCCCTCCTGCAGTGTGTGCAAACCTGGTGAAAAACTACAGGAAACGTTTGACCTCTGTAATTGCAAACAAAGGCTACTGTACCAAATATTAACATTGATTTTCTCAGGTGTTCAAATACTTATTTGCAGCTGTATCATACAAATAAATAGTTATAAAATCATACATTGTGATTTCTGAATGTTTTTTTTTTTTTTTTTTTTGATTATGTCTCACAGTGGACATGCACCTACGATGACAATTTCAGACCCCTCCATGATTTCTGAGTGGGAGAACTTGCAAAATAGCAGGGTGTTCAAATACTTATTTTCCTCACTGTATGTTTGGTTTTGTCCGCTCATCCTCTTTAAAGTTGCACCGGTGTGATGGAACAATCCTAAACTTCCTTTGTGCCAATCGCAATTAACTGTGACATTTATGGACAGTAATGTTAAATTATTGAACTGACATTTGTCTCTGTCATATGTGCAGCTCATGATGAAACCACAGGCCGGCGGCAGAGCGAGAGCTGGAGACAAATGTGGTGTACACTGCCATCAGACAGACTCAGGAAACAGCTGGAACTGCAACTCTGTGTGGAACTGATGCTTATCATACAAACCTGTGCATGTGACTTGGTGCAACTAGTGTTTTGGAGGAGTTACCATCACTTACTACCATGTTTGTTGCCACCACCAAAAATCAGATTTTGTAGTAAAGATACATTCAGCCTTTTTGGTTATGCTGCGTTTTAATTCTCATCCGTGTCTAATTAAATCTAGCTTATTTTGTCGGCCTTGTCTGTTGACAGGAAGCACAGTGTGGTCTGAGCACAACTGATATGTGTTTGCATGCAGTAGAGGGCGTGAATACTAAGTATTGATACCCTGCGTTTTAGTTTCCATTGTGGTGATGATCAGTAACAGCTAAATGTTAAGACTCAACCACACGAAGGCCGGCTATCAGCTCGCTGCATTATAACAGCACACAATAAACACCTTCTTAGTAAAATCCCTTAAAATATTCTTTAAACAAAGTGATGTTTTCT
>NW_025730517.1:0-703 GCF_021292245.1 Micropterus dolomieu
ACATTCAGAATCTCTCCGACATATCTGTGTTCTCTGACCTGTCCAAAGAAAAGGCAAAATATTACTAAACTAACGTCATCATTTAATGATTTTAACGTTTTTGACCAGGCAGAAATCTCACCACAGGTCACACTAATGTTAACTTCAGCAGCTCTGATAAAGTGCAGCTCACAGTCTCAAACAGAGCAAAGTTGTGCTTCAGTGTTTAGATGTTTATGTTGCAAAACTCTCCCAGCTACATTACCACTCGTCACAGCTGTCTGGACTCACCGTTCGAGCGGGTCCAGCTGATTACTATGACAGAGTACACCGGTGTCAATCAGCTGGGCAGAGTTGATTTGCTCCGTGATCTGTATCTTATCAGTTATAGATTTGTATTTCACTGCGTGAGAAAATAATGTGTGGCTTGACAGCGTGTGAAAAATGTAATCGGCGTGAGATCTCGTCACACCTCTAGTGTTAACCCATGATCATGGAAAGTCATTTACAGAGAGAGGAACTGGTATTTAATGCACCAGTCGGGGTCTATCATAGCATTATGCTACTTAATGCATAGTGTTATTAAAGGGAGCGTTACTGAATCTGCAGAAGGATTGGTGATTCAGTGCTCCCTCAGAAGCTCCGTCACGCAAATCTAATCTCTAAGGTTTCTACAGCTATGAAACGCCAACATTGGGTCATATTGGATAGGGGTTTGAGGGAG
>NW_025730518.1:0-1296 GCF_021292245.1 Micropterus dolomieu
CTGACACCTCATACTGAAACAGAAAGTCAGAACATGTTCATGTCTGACAGCAGGGGGCGGCAGAGCACCACTTGAAGGGTTACACTGACACAAAACAAGCACTCCCTTCAACAACCTGTCCCCAGGTGGATGAGTGAGGACAGACAGCTGTCACTCACCCCGTCATAAACGTCGTCCAGCTCTTTGGGGTCCAGGATGAATTCTGGGAAACCGATCATATCGTAGATCGCATCTGCCTAACCAGGGGCAAACAGAAACAGTTCAGCACCTTTAACTCCACCCGAGTGTCCAACCAACTGTCCACCCGAGTGTCCACCCGAGTGTCCACCTGTGTGTCCACCCGAGTGTCCACCCGAGTGTCTAATCGAGTGTCCACCTGTGTGTCCACCTGTGTGTCCACCCGAGTGTCCACCTGTGGGTCCAACCGAGTGTCCACCCGAGTGTCCACCTGTGGGTCCACCCGAGTGTCCACCTGTGGGTCTAATCGAGTGTCCACCTGTGTTGCCACCTGTGTGTCCACCCAAGTGTCCAACCAACTGTCCACCCGAGTGTCCACCTGTGGGTCCAACAGAGTGTCCAACCGAGTGTCCACCCGAGTGTCCACCTGTGTGTCCACCCGAGTGTCCACCTGTGGGTCCAACAGAGTGTCCACCTGTGGGTCCAACAGAGTGTCCACCTGTGGGTCCAACAGAGTGTCCAACCGAGTGTCCACCCGAGTGTCCACCCGAGTGTCCAACCAACTGTCCACCCGAGTGTCCACCTGTGTGTCCAACCAACTGTCCACCCGGGTGTCCACCTGTGTTGCCACCTGTGTGTCCACCCGAGTGTCCAACCAACTGTCCACCCGAGTGTCCACCTGTGGGTCCACCCAAGTGTCCACCCAAGTGTCCACCCAAGTGTCCACCCAAGTGTCCACCTGTCCGTGTACCTTGTCTTTAGCAGCCTGTCTCGTGTGGTCGTCCATCCAGCCAAGTCGGTCCAGAGCTTCTTTAAACGCTGAGCGGATCTCGTTAATCATCTCCTCAGCCTGAGAGGGACAGAAGGACAGGTGATGAACCAGACCAGACCTGTACCAGATCCAGGACCATCTGTCCCTGCTGTAGTTCATTATTATCCAGGTGTAAACAATGCAGGGACTCACGATCTCTTTGCTGTGTTTGTCAAAGGTCGCCTTGACGAACAGCGCTCCCAGAGCGAAGCCCAGAGTGTCGTCAGTGTTCCCGATACAAGTCTGCCAGCGGGGGGTGCAGGACTGAAACAAACCACAACCAGTTACAACCAAGTAGAACCAGTTTC
>NW_025730519.1:0-955 GCF_021292245.1 Micropterus dolomieu
CGAGCTGTGAAGTCTCCCTACACGGTGCTGCTGCAGGACCAGTCAGCTGCTCACGCCGTTACTGAAACACGTCTGATTGGCTAAACGCTGAAGACTCTTGTGTCCTGTTGGTCAGGTGATGTGTTCAAGTACGGTGGGACAGGCGGACGGTGGGCGGAGCCTGCTGAGTGACCTGCTGGGAGTGTACAGGAGGCTGAGCGCCAGACCGCCTAAAGGTAAAAGACTGTCTGCTCCTGAACAGGTGTGTCTGTTTCTCTGAGGACAAACGCTCACGTCTCCTTTTCTTCAGGGTTCGAGAAGTATTTCCCAGAAAATCAGAAACCTCCAAAAACCCCTGAAGCTGAAACCAAAGGTAGGAAACTCTACCGCCACCTAATCTCACCTGCTGTCACCTAATCTCACCTACTGTCACCTAATCTCACCTGCTGTCACCTAATCTCACCTGCTGTCACCTAATCTCACCTGCTGTCACCTACCGTCCTCTGCTGTCACCTACCGTCCTCTGCTGTCACCTAGTCTCACCTGCTGTCACCTAGTCTCACCTGCTGTCACCTAGTCTCACCTGCTGTCACCTAGTCTCACCTGCTGTCACCTACTGTCGTCTACTGTCGTCTACTGTCGTCTACTGTCGTCTACTGTCACCTAATCTCGTCTACTGTCACCTAATCTCGTCTACTGTCACCTACTGTCGTCTACTGTCACCTACTGTCGTCTACTGTCACCTAATCTCACCTGCTGTCACCTAATCTCACCTGCTGTCACCTAATCTCATCTACTGTCACCTACTGTCGTCTACTGTCACCTAGTCTCACCTACTGTCGTCTACTGTCACCTACTGTCGTCTACTGTCACCTACTGTCGTCTACTGTCACCTAATCTCACCTGCTGTCACCTAATCTCATCTACTGTCACCTACTGTCGTCTACTGTCACCTAATCTCACCTGCTGTCACCTA
>NW_025730519.1:975-3701 GCF_021292245.1 Micropterus dolomieu
TGCTGTCACCTACTGTCCTCTACTGTCACCTAATCTCACCTGCTGTCACCTAATCTCACCTGCTGTCACCTAATCTCACCTGCTGTCACCTAATCTCACCTGCTGTCACCTAATCTCATCTACTGTCACCTACTCTCATCTGCTGTCACCTAGTCTCACCTGCTGTCACCTAGTCTCACCTGCTGTCACCTAATCTCACCTGCTGTCACCGAATCTCATCTACTGTCACCTACCTCACCTGCTGTCACCTAATCTCATCTACTGTCACCTACTGTCGTCTACTGTCACCTAATCTCACCTGCTGTCACCGAATCTCACCTGCTGTCACCTACCGTCCTCTGCTGTCATCTAGTCTCACCTGCTGTCACCTAGTGTCACCTGCTGTCACCTAGTGTCACCTACTGTCACCTAATCTCATCTACTGTCACCTAATCTCACCAACTGTCACCTACTGTCCTCTACTGTCACCTAATCTCACCTACTGTCACCTACTGTCCTCTACTGTCACCTGATCTCACCTACTGTCACCTACTGTCCTCTACTGTCACCTGATCTCACCTGCTGTCACCTAATCTCATCTACTGTCACCTACCGTCCTCTGCTGTCACCTAGTCTCACCTGCTGTCACCTACTGTCCTCTACTGTCACCTAATCTCACCTGCTGTCACCTAATCTCACCTGCTGTCACCTAATCTCACCTGCTGTCACCTAATCTCACCTGCTGTCACCTAATCTCATCTACTGTCACCTACTCTCATCTGCTGTCACCTAGTCTCACCTGCTGTCACCTAGTCTCACCTGCTGTCACCTAATCTCACCTGCTGTCACCGAATCTCATCTACTGTCACCTACCGTCCTCTGCTGTCACCTAGTCTCACCTGCTGTCACCTAATCTCATCTACTGTCATCTAATCTCACCTACTGTCACCTACTGTCCTCTACTGTCACCTAATCTCACCTACTGTCACCTAATCTCACCTGCTGTCACCTAATGTCACCTAATCTCACCTGCTGTCACCTAATGTCACCTGATCTCACCTGCTGTCACCTAATCTCACCAACTGTCACCTACTGTCCTCTACTGTCACCTAATCTCACCTACTGTCACCTACTGTCCTCTACTGTCACCTGATCTCACCTACTGTCACCTACTGTCCTCTACTGTCACCTGATCTCACCTGCTGTCACCTAATCTCATCTACTGTCACCTACCGTCCTCTGCTGTCACCTAGTCTCACCTGCTGTCACCTACTGTCCTCTACTGTCACCTAATCTCACCTGCTGTCACCTAATCTCACCTGCTGTCACCTAATCTCACCTGCTGTCACCTAATCTCATCTACTGTCACCTAGTCTCACCTGCTGTCACCTAGTCTCACCTGCTGTCACCTAATCTCACCTGCTGTCACCGAATCTCATCTGCTGTCACCTACCGTCCTCTGCTGTCACCTAGTCTCACCTGCTGTCACCTAATCTCATCTGCTGTCATCTAATCTCACCTACTGTCACCTACTGTCCTCTACTGTCACCTAATCTCACCTACTGTCACCTACTGTCCTCTACTGTCACCTAATCTCACCTGCTGTCACCTAATGTCACCTAATCTCACCTGCTGTCACCTAATCTCACCTGCTGTCACCTAATGTCACCTGATCTCACCTGCTGTCACCTAATCTCATCTACTGTCACCTACCGTCCTCTGCTGTCACCTAGTCTCACCTACTCTCACCTAGTCTCATCTACTGTCCTCTACTGTCACCTAATCTCACCTACCGTCCTCTGTCACCTACTGTCACCTACCGTCCTCTACTGTCACCTAATCTCACCTACTGTCCTCTACTGTCACCTAATCTCACCTACCGTCCTCTACTGTCACCTAATCTCATCTACTGTCACCTAATCTCATCTACTGTCATCTACTGTCCTCTACTGTCATCTACTGTCCTCTACTGTCACCTAGTCTCACCTACTGTCACCTAATCTCACCTGCTGTCACCTAATCTCACATACTGTCCTCTAGTGTCACCTAATCTCATCTACTGTCTTCTACTGTCCTCTACTGTCACCTAATCTCACCTACCGTCCTCTGTCACCTAATGTCCTCTACTGTCACCTAATCTCACCTACTGTCACCTACTGTCACCTACTGTCCTCTACTGTCCTCTACTGTCCTCTACTGTCACCTAATCTCACCTACTGTCCTCTACTGTCCTCTACTGTCCTCTACTGTCACCTAATCTCACCTACTGTCCTCTACTGTCACCTAATCTCACCTACTGTCCTCTACTGTCACCTAATCTCACCTACTGTCCTCTACTGTCACCTACTGTCCTCTACTGTCACCTAATCTCACCTACTGTCCTCTACTGTCACCCATCGTCACCACTTGTATTAATCTTGTGCACTGGGAGCAAAATAAAGAGTTTAGGTCTGGTCAAATCTGATCATAAACACATTGTGCAGATCTAAATGCTGATGACACCAAACAAGTCAACAAATTCATTTAATGTTTTTCCAGAAACCTGAACGA
The DNA here is from genome assembly GCF_021292245.1 of Micropterus dolomieu. Lineage (NCBI taxonomy): Eukaryota > Metazoa > Chordata > Actinopteri > Centrarchiformes > Centrarchidae > Micropterus > Micropterus dolomieu. The sequence continues at coordinate 3,505 of NW_025730519.1, forward strand.
TAGGAACCACCGAGAGCCGCTTCCACGTCCAGTTGACCTGTACTGACTCCAGACTGGACTGTTCCAGATATTATTTTCCTGTTAATCACATGCATGGATTATTGTCTCATCTGTTCTCAGAGGCCAAACCTGCCAATGCTCAGAAGGCCTCTGCGAGGTCAGGAGGAGGAGGAGGAGGAGGAGGAGGAGGAGGAGGA
>NW_025730520.1:0-5317 GCF_021292245.1 Micropterus dolomieu
CTGCAGGTTTGGTCCTCAAAGTCTGTCTGGACTTGTGGTGGTACTGCACGGTAAGTGCGTGCAGAGGGGTCATCCTGCTCTTGTTGAATTTGCTCTGTTTCATCAACTAACCAGTCCAAGTTTATGGAGTGGCGGCCATTTCTTGGATCCAGCAACCTGGGTTTACAGCAGGTTTGGTCCTCAAAGTCTGTCTGGACGACGGATCCATAGATGATGTTTTTCTCGTCTGGTGCTGGTACAGGAGGTGATTCATGGATCACAGGTTCTGCTGGGTTAATCCTGGGTGTACTGGGTTGATTATGGCTCAGTACAGAGCTGATGAGATGTCCAGCAGTTCTGGCGACCCAAGGAAGCACAACAAGACCTAGAGCTAATACTGGCATGTCAGTAGATAGTGGGATTAACTAGATAAAATGGTATTTCTCCTGATATTTAGTTGCAAAGTTTTACAATTCTCTGCAGAAAGTGTGAGATATCTGATCGATTCTGACGCGTTTGGTCTCAGTAAAGAGTGACGTAACAAAAGAAAGAAGCAGGAGTGACGTCAGGAGTGTTCCATGTTTTTTTTAAAAATACTAACGGCTGGATTTTGAAAGGATCCAACAGAGAAACTCCCTTCTGGGCTCCTTCTAAAGCCACGCCCCCAAAATACGTGAACGCACGTTGCCGTTGCAGCTGGAGGACCAGCGAAGAGGAGCGCAGTGCAGCCGCTCACATCAGGTGTAAGAAAACGTGTAACCTTATCATTATGAAATGAAACAACTAACCGTGGTGTTAGTACTCACTGTCTATCTAGCATGTTAATATTGGATAGGTTTAAAAAGACCGAGTTTTGATCAGTAACGCGCTGGCTAGTTAACTGTTAGCAACAGGTAACTTAGCTGTGCTAACAGCTTCGGTAACATTGGGCAAAGCTAAAAACAGGCTGATCCACATTTTCCCGTTACACGAACGTGATTTCGTGTTTGACTCCCAACATGGACGTTGTTTTGCATGTCAGAGCTTCCACGGTGACAGCATTATTGTCTCTGAGGACTGCACTCCAGAGCCAAGCACAGACCAGGAGAGGACCGGGGTCGAGGCGCAGAGGTGGGAGGTCCGAGGAAGAACAGGCAGGACGGAGAGGACGAGGTGCAAGTTAAGCAGCACATTTTCTAGGACCTGAGTCGAGCTTCACACTCCAACAACGGCATATGAACAGGTGTGTGTGTGTATATATATATTTTAATATTAGTACATTATTTCCCAGTGTACTTCTGTCAAAGTTTCTCTGGTGTTTCCCCTCTTAAGCCCTTTGGCAGTCAAAAGTGCTATATAAATATAATCCACTATTGTTATTACTTTTTATTTATTTATTATTTATATTATATTATTATAACACTAACTACAGCTCTGCTTCAGCCATTGGCTCATCTGTGTTATGTACACTGACGTGAATGGAACAAGTGTCTGTGTTTATTGCAGCCCTGAGAGGACTACAGACACCTGGTTTTTATACTCTCTATTTAATATGTGTTGGTGTATAAAGACAAAAAGTGTTTTAGAAACAACTTGCTTACCTTGCCTTTACCTGGTGAAGTTATGTGGAAAGCAATAATGGTACATATTATATATTGCAATGCACTAGATGAGGTTAGCAACTGCTCAGCGTTGGCCACATAGCTAGCGTAACTATCCATGTTTTTCCAGATTTTCTGATGTTGACTGTTTTCACTGACATTATCTGAATCTCGTTGGCCTGACAGTCTTCATCACATAAACCTTTATTGCTATTTTTATCCTTACTTAGAGTTTATGTTGGAGTCTTGCTTTGTGCCGTGAGCTTGTTGTTTTGTTAGAAGACTGCATTTCATTAGCTGGGGTGTTTTGTCGCTTTGGTCTGCAGGACCCGCATCCCGATCCATTGCCTTTGCATTAAAAGCAAAATAGTGGCTGTTCCAAGCAACATAGAAAACAGGCGTGTGGTCTGCAGGACACGCATCCCGATCCATTTGAGCCTATTGACAATAATGCAGTAAAAATTTGATTTATTAGTGATTTCATTGATAAACTACATATAGCCCCTTTAAAACAAAATATGGAAGGTATTTCTGTACTGGCATGGCAGTGCAAGAATGTGAGTAAAGTTATAAATTATGATCAAGTCTGATTTATGAAGTTTGCTTTTTATTTATTTATGAAGGAACACTGTAGGAAGCAGAATAGATTGGATGTCTGCATTTTATCATTGGTCTGTAGTTCAAGACTCCATCAATCCTGTAGTTGATGAGACAATATCAGAAACAATATGTTCTGCACATCTAAAGAATGTGACGAGCATATTTTGTACAACAGTTGATAATAACTTCAAAGGCTCAGTTTAGATGGAGGCTGGCTGCAGGTGTTCAAGAGCCTGAACATCTTGTCTGTCTGTCTGCAGTTTTTGTATTGACTTGAGGGGAATCTGCAGCACTGTGCTGACTGGCAGCACAGAAATACACACCCCTGTCATTTAATGAAACATTCGAAACAGTGAGGCTTGACTCTTTACGGCCGTCTCCATCAAAGCTGATTTTTCCTTTCACGTCGTCCTCGAGGTTTGGGAAGCCCAGATTCAGATATCCCAGGAACTTTAGCGCTTTGTTTTCTTCTTGTTTGTACCAGAGAATGCGATCAAAATTTGTTATGCTGTGTGAACATTTGATCTCACTGGTAACAGCTTCACCAGTTCCTTTTATGATGAAAGGAGGTTTTTGACTGACAGTGTAGGTATTTGAGGCACCTGTAGAAAAAGATGTTATTTTAAATACTGAAATGATTAGCTGTGTAGGATCTTACTCTGTCTGAAATACTCACCCTTATTCCCTGGCAGATGAAGGAAACACAATATAAAGACCTTAAACATCATGGTAAAGAATTTTAAATGTGAGTTTGTTCTATCTGCTTTTCTTTCTGGTGCTTTCAGCTCAGCACCTGTAGACGAAAGCACATCACTGTTGCATTATAACAAACAGGGGAGGTGTCCGTAATCTACATCACAGCTTTCACTTTGTCAGCAGGGTATAGCACTGTGTTGATTTTACAATCTATGGACGTGGAAATCCTTTATTTTCATTGTATGAGGTTTTTTCCCCCCTGCAGGTGTGAGAAATACTGCAGATATATACAAACAACATGTCGTAATTGCAGTTTGGTGCAGGCTTTAATTGAAAACTGCCACTACACACCACAGACATACTGTACTGCCTCCAAATGAGAGGAAACAAAATAAGAAAGAAAGACCTGTAGTGAACCCAGGCTCAACAAAACAGCAGAACATACAGTATGTGTGTTGAAGAGTACAGCTCTGAGTCTGAATTTTGCAGTTTAGCTGTAATGGAGAAAGCAGTGCATTTGTTTTAGTGGGGATGTTACTTTTATCCTGACAAGGCAAAAAAATGAACATCAACCCTTAACGTGAACGACAGTCTGTTCCTCATAATGCAGTAATTGTTTTATGAAAGGTCCAGTTAGTCCTTTCTGACCTCATTAACAAAACATAAATACTGCATTTGTTGTACATTTCTGTAGGTACTCACTTCCCAACAGTGACTAACCATTTTTGTGTTTTTTTAGTTGGTTGTAATTCACAATATTGCCCTGTTTTACCCCTGCATATAGCTTTATCACTGACCTCTGTCAGTTTGAGAAAACATGTGTAACATAGACTTGCTGCCTAGAGCTTGTGGATTAAATGACCTCAGTTAAACTAGCATACTTGGATTTGTAATTTTAAACCAAATCTTATGCTCTTTGGTTGTGTAAGTGTAATGAGGTTCCAGTAAGTGGACCTTGAGTTAAAATTATTTTGTTGCTTCTATTGTCAAGAACTAACTATGGCAAAATTTTGCAAAGAATGGGTTGGACATTTTAATGGAATTAAAACCCAATGAAATAATAATTGAACACAATTTGAAACCAACAGGACAATAATTCAAACAGGAACATTACAAATGTCTGTTAAACATGTTGGGTTAGATTACAGAGTACATATGGTGTCACATTTATTGCCCATTATTTCACATTGTGACATTTGTTGAAACCTTGTTTTGCACAGCCACTATTACCACAAATGATACTGATTACTAACAAAAGGCTATATGTGCAATTTAATGGTCAGATATCATATCAGTGTTAGTCTAGAGCTCCCTCTGTAGTCCATCCAAGAAACAGTATCTTCTGTTCACATGTATATTTGTATGCATTTAAAGCTGCACTAACTCTTCTCAGTGCTCAGCGTCATAACGTACATTACCTATAATACAGAGCAGAGCTGCAGAGAGTTTATCAAACCAGCTGTGATCATTATTGTGTTCTGAGCAAAATGATCCAGAGTGACAGTGAGTGTCAGTCTGAGTGATGGGAGGTGTGACGTTACAACGGAGATATGAAGAGTTAGAGGTGGGAGTGTCGCTGTAGTATGTGATGTTCTGTGGTTGTACTTGAGGTCCCCCTACAGTAGAGCAGATAAAATGTTTTGCCAACAGCGCGCTGGGTTTTTGTTCAGCTTCCACATGTGTCTGTATCACTGTGCTCACTAACGGCACAGAAGTACAAGCCTTTATCTTCTGGCACCAGATTCTTCACAGTGAATGTCCCACTGTGAGCGTCAGGCTTGGTGGCTGAGAATTTCTCTTTGCTGAAGTCTGGTTCAAAATCAGGTTTGTTGTTTGCAATCGTGAACACTACTTGTTTCATTGCTTCTTTTGGCAGCTGTCTGTACCAGTACATCTGGAAATAGCCGCCACCTTTGGTGTGGCTGCAGCTTATTGTTGCATTTTCACCCTGGTGTTTCCACAGTATGTCAGTCTGGGTGACATCACTCCCATCAATAAGACCTGTGTGTAAAACAGTTAGGTTAATAGTGAAAATGCATTTACTTTAAAACACTTTAAAACCATTGTCACCCTCTGCTGCCATGTCAAAAATTATAGTTTAATAATGAAAAGCAAGTAATCCTTAATGTAAGTCACCTTTCATCCAGAGCAGAAATAATAAAAAGCTGAAGAGACCATGTTTGATAATGTCCATGTTCTGGTATCTGGAGACTCACATAAATCTGTTAGTGTAGTTACAGAGAGATGAAGAGTTGCAGGTGGGAGTGTCTCTGCAGCGTGTGACGTTTTCTGATCCTGTTGGCTGCTGTATCAAAATTTGCTTGGTGAATCAAAGTGACTGAGTATTTGTGGTACTTGAGGTCCCCCTACAGTACGTGAGATGGTGGGACAGAGGTGTGCTAACAGTGCACTGGGGTTTTTGTTCAGATATTGAGTGTGTTTGTATCACTGTGCTCACTAAC
>NW_025730521.1:0-2415 GCF_021292245.1 Micropterus dolomieu
TTCAAGATGAAGAACTCTTATGAGGAAGCTCTGGATCAGCTGGAGACCATGAAGCGTGAAAACAAGAACCTGCAACGTGAGTTCCGACCAGCTAACATTTGCTTTCTTACGCTGTATTGTATGTACGCTTAACAGTATTAAACACATGCATCTCTCTGCAGAGGAGATCTCAGATCTGACTGAACAGATTGGTGAGACCGGTAAGAGCATCCATGAGCTGGAGAAATCCAAGAAACAGGTGGAGACAGAGAAGGCTGAGATCCAGACAGCTCTTGAAGAGGCTGAGGTAATTTTCTTTTATTTCTTTTCTTCTGAAAGAAATTTCTAAATGATGGACAAATATAAATGTAACTTTGATTACTTCAACTGCAGAGGGCCTTGAACATATTTTAGTATGACGCTTCCTTGGTTTCTGATCTGCTCCCCCCTGCCCTGTTAAATTTAATTTCTGTTACTGCATTATACCACTTCCTGTATTTCTTCCAAAATCTAGTATTTCAGCAGACAGAATCCCTACATTTCCTAACAAGGCTTTTATTGCAGGGTAGGGTGTTGTGGCAAATTCAGTGACTTGCACGGCTCCCTTACAGTAAAAATTAAGTTATTGCCATCATGTGGCACCTACATGTTACAACAAGATACAACTGTCTGCGACATAAACACACATTCACCCACAGTGACTGAAATACAACAATAACACTTTAGATGAGTAATCCAGATGGATATGTCCATTATGCTTTGTTGACATGCACATTATATAACAGCACCAGGAGTATTTAGGAACTTCCTTTATTTATTCATGGCAACTCATCCACCCACGGCAAGTATTTGAGACCTGGCCTTTATTTAACCACCAGCTTTATTTGATGAAATACGGTATTTTAAAAGGTTTTAAAGGCAGAAATTCACATTTTTTTCTCTGATATCATTAGGGAACTCTGGAACATGAAGAGTCTAAGATCCTGCGTGTCCAGCTGGAGCTCAACCAGATTAAGGGTGAGGTGGACAGGAAGCTGGCAGAGAAAGATGAGGAGATGGAGCAGATCAAGAGGAACAGCCAGAGGGTGATTGACTCCATGCAGAGCACTCTGGATTCTGAGGTCAGGAGCAGGAACGATGCCCTGAGAATCAAGAAGAAGATGGAGGGAGACCTGAATGAGATGGAGATTCAGTTGAGCCATGCCAATCGCCAGGCTTCTGAGTCCCAGAAGCAGCTGAGGAATGTGCAGGCACAGCTGAAGGTATTGTAAGACACAGAGCTGTTGCACAGGCTAAGGTCAATGCTCCTATTTTGTACTCATGTGAATATTTTCCTGATGTTTTTTCACCAGGATGCTCAACTGCACCTTGATGATGCTGTCAGAGCCCAGGATGACCTCAAGGAACAAGCTGCTATGGTGGACCGCAGGAACGGTCTCATGGTGGCTGAAATTGAGGAACTTAGAGCTGCTCTGGAACAGACAGAGAGAAGCCGCAAAATCGCTGAGCAGGAGCTGGTGGACGCCAGTGAGCGTGTTGGACTTCTGCACTCTCAGGTGAACAAAACAATCATTCCTTTTTCTAAATAACATGTGAAAAATCAGTCATGTGGTGACTTAAGTGACTAAATCTGTTTACTTTTTAGAACACAAGCCTTCTGAACACCAAGAAGAAGCTTGAGTCTGACCTGGTCCAGATCCAGAGTGAAGTGGATGACACTGTTCAGGAAGCAAGGAATGCAGAGGAGAAAGCCAAGAAGGCCATCACTGATGTAGGTTTAACTTTCCTTTGTTCTTAATTGTACATAATGTAACGTAATGTGTTTTTTGTCAAAATATTTCTCATTAACATTTCATGCCATCTCCTTCAGGCTGCTATGATGGCTGAGGAGCTGAAGAAGGAGCAGGATACTAGCTCTCACCTGGAGAGGATGAAGAAGAACCTGGAGGTCGCTGTTAAGGACCTGCAGCACCGCCTGGATGAGGCTGAGAACCTGGCCATGAAGGGTGGCAAGAAGCAGCTCCAGAAACTTGAGTCTAGGGTAAGACAACTGTGTTAAGATTTGCAGTTGAACAAATGTAAGAAAAGGTTTGGATCCTTAATGTTTGATGAATTGTCTGTTCTTTTGAAGGTGCGTGAGCTGGAGACAGAGGTTGAGGCTGAGCAGAGACGTGGAGCGGATGCTGTTAAGGGTGTCCGCAAATATGAGAGGAGAGTAAAGGAGCTCACCTATCAGGTACAGTCACTTTGAAAGTTAACATGTACAAATCAGTCTAACATATTATTATTACATCTAACATTTAAACATGCAAATTTACTTTCTATCACAGACTGAAGAGGACAAGAAAAATGTTACCAGGCTGCAGGATCTGGTTGACAAGTTGCAGCTCAAGGTGAAGGCCTACAAGAGGCAGGCTGAGGAAGCGGTAAGGACAA
>NW_025730522.1:0-6631 GCF_021292245.1 Micropterus dolomieu
CCTTGAGCATCGAGGATGGCTTGATTCTTGGGCTCTGTTTAGGCTCCTAGCAGAGAGAATGGTGTGGGAGCCTGTAGAATTGCAGAGGAGGCATAGCGAGAGGCAACCCAAGTTTGAGTCATGGGTTCCCCACATCTGAGATGCGCCCTCTCTGCCCTTCGACGTGCCTACTTGGAAGGCCTTATGTATAGGTTCTAGTGCCCAATCTGGACTCAGTCAGTTAAAAGGGCTGCTACTAAGTCAGCTGCACAGCTACTGAGCTTACTGGCTAACAGCAAGTGGCAGCAGTATCACCTGATATGTGATATACTGCCCCCTATTTTTTGGGATTTTGAATTATACAGGTGGAGAGTAGTCTAAATTCTTACACATTGCACATTTTATTCTTTCTTTTTCTGTTAAAAACATTTGAAGGCGTGGCCTGATGCACGGCTATACCTTTTCAATACTTAATTGGGTAAGTACTTAACATTTCATACAAATCAAATCAAAGGGGACGCTACATTAACATTAAACATATTTCTAAAACTCTGTTGTCTTTAATAAAATGAAACTTAATACACAACTTCTCCATAAACATGTGCACGACATAAAGAAACATGGCACTGATAGCTTCAACTTGTCTAATCATAAAATACTTTGTGTTTTGGGCTGTAACTGCGAAGCAAAACAAGTATTTGGCCAACACCCCAGCCCTAGGAGTGTGTTCAACACATAAGTTCGAGATTACTGACTTTCCCCGACTTAAATGTCAAGCGTTAGCTGCAGGAGACTGCAGGGGCGGATAAAAAAACACTGCCGTCAAGTCGGACTCAGTCGGACTCATTCTACAAAAGGTGGTTCCAACTTTATGCAGCCGGAGAAAAGCCGGACTCAAACAACTGCACGCGCCTTGCTACCACGAGGTTTTAATGTCATGTGACATGGTGAAGTTTTGCTGCACCTGTGAAAGTCAGAATTTCTAACCAGCATGACTTACGTTAAGTCTAGCATGCATCGCGTGAAGTCAGCACTGCACAGAGCCCCATAAAGTCAAACGCAGCGACACCATGTGTTTAGTTGTGAAATGCTTTTGACCTTCATTCAAAAAATGATCTTTACCAGAAATCCCATTACTAAAATACTTACAAATTTAGACAATTATAACTTTGTCCCTCGTACTTAATGCATTATTTACATAAGCACACAATAATAAAAATTTTTTTGTGTGAGCAACAGATACCTGCAAATACATTACTAAAGAGTAGCTGTAGCTATAACAGAGGATGCTACAGTTGTGTTCTGTGAATTTTTTTCTGTACATTTTGGATTTAACAGCCTGGGGAGAGTTTACATTTACAATTAAAAATGTAATAAACTGGATCATATTTAATTAAGTACAAGAAGTCAAGATTTTCACACTAGTTTAATTTACAGTCCTACCCATGGTCCTTCCTCTTTGGCCACCGAAACCAGGACAAGGATAAGCTTTACTGTCTTAGCTCATTACAGGTAAATCCAGTGTGCTGCAGTAGAGCCAATACAATGAAAGACATACCATAGTCCTAATATTGTACTGCAACTTCAAAAAGCTTCAGAAGGTAGTATACAGTATATTGCATTAGCCCGTTTCACAAGAAACCAGATTTCCTTTTTCTTCATTTTGTTTCTGTAATAGTTGTTGCAATAGAACCAGATGGCTTAAAAAACTATATGTCTATGTGCAAACAAACATCAACTGTCCCATTTGGAGGTCCACAGCAGTTAGACTGATTAGACTGGTTTTAAGAAAAATTAGGGAGCAATTGTAAATGAAGGGAGGATTTCAGTTTGATAGGAACCTTGCCTTCTTGATTTGTGATTCTGAAGAGCTTTCAGCCGATCACAGGGCTGGAAACATATCCACACATCCAAATGGCATGAGATAGAACTGTGAGACCATCAAAATAGTAAAGTAATAATAACTACTGAAGGGTCAAACACTGAGAGGTAACAGGCACATTGTGTTCATTTGATAGCACAGACATTCATGTAACAAAACATGTTAATCAGAACATTTTAAATCAGTCATTGGCAGTGCTGGGTTAATGTGGAAAGCTGTGAGCAAGCCCCTTTCAACCTAATAAAAATCAGGAAATCGGCCTCCTCTTTATTTTATAAAACAAAATCCTGTGACAATCCCACAAGTTCAGCCTTTATAACATCAGAGCAGCGATTGGTAAAGTCTCTCATCCTAAGACACAGGTACAGCAAAGCATTAACAGGCCATGTTATACAGGGACCCAGATAGGCCAAAATACATGTTGTGGTACTGAGGCACAGTTTAAGAAGATCTGTCTTAGGAATAGACACTTTGAGAAATACGCTTTCCTGAGAGATTTTGATGTGTAAGTAAATCCATTTTGTGATAGTTTCGACAGACATTGTGATGATTTTAGTGGGAACGGTAATTTCATTGCCACTGAAAAAACATTTGAACATGCTTGTTTTGTGTACCAACAAGCATGTCCCCTTACTTCTGGAGAATTTTATTTGTGGGCATCTCTGTAGCACCACAATACTTCATTGTGTTAGTATGTTACCAGGCCATGTTGCGATTGTGATCAGTGAGCACAGCAGAATGTCTGAAAAGGACCTAAAGAGGTGGATGCATAATTCTGCAGATCAAATTTTGAAGGCTAACTGCCGAGATTTGCATCCACCTCTTTTCTCAGTATGATCCGCGAGGTGCATGCAATTCTCGGCAGGCAGGCAGAATTCTGCACAACACCGGAATGCAGTACCGGCACCTCGACATTTTACTCTTTGGCGTACCGGGACTTCTCCCAAGCTGTATCAGGCTCATATCAGCCATATCAGTTTCTCTGGGCGCTACGAGACGCTCACCTGTTCTCTCTGCCTGCTAAACTCCGTCGACAGAGAGAGGCGAGGGAGAAGAGAAGCTCGGGTACCTTTCAAGCAGCTACTTGTCGTGAACCGACCAATCACAGCCTGGATGGGGCGGGACATTTAAAAGTGTTGACAGATAGTTGTCGTTTACCCTGGGGACGCTGGGGGCATGTCAGAATCTGAATGTCTCCATCGCTGTTTGAAAACTTTGGTTAAAAATATTCTGAAAAACAGCTTGCAGCAAGAAATATTTAATAACAAATGAAACAATGCACAATAAGAAGATGAGATGAGTTCAGATGTTCCTGCTATTCACATCCATGTTTCGAATTACGGGGGGATGGGGGGGTCTGACCCCCTAATTAAGACTTTAACCCCCCCAAAAGAGGCAAAAACAAAAGTTCAGTGGGGTCTTTCTTCCCTATATATATATTTCCCATAGTCATGCCTTTTATTTAACAATAAGATTTCAGACACCCCTAAAATGGACCATACCATTTCCTAACCTTGACGTTAGTTGAAAGTCTCATATGTCTGCATCACTCACAGCAGCTGCTGCTCCAGTCCGGTGCGTCACACGCTATGGAGACGCTGCAGGTTAATGTCATTAGTTCTTTAATACGCTTTTTCCTACCTCAGAGTTTTTGTAATCAGCATTTCTTTTACTTAAAATTAGCGAGGCCTATCTGATTTTAGCTAGCTGAGAGCCCACCATTTCCTTATCACTATGTAATTTTCATTTCGTAATTGCTTAGGCATGAGCAGTAAAAGTGGGGATTAGTTATTGTAGAGATACATTTTTACATCAATATAGAGCAGTGGTCGGCAATAGAACCGGCCCGCCAGCAATAATATCTGGCCCGCGGCCGGATTGCTTCAGCAGAAAAATAAAAAATAAATAAATTGATAGGCTGGTGCTGAAATAGATATCAGTCATGACAGATACAGTTACTCACAATCACTTCCTCTTAAGTGATTGCAAAATAAAAGCGCGAGAACGTTTATTGCAGCAATGCTTTATGTTGAGTTTATTGAAAGCTTTTACTTTGAAGAGTTCTGAAGGACATTCAAAAGAGTCTCTGTCTTGCTTGACACACCTCTGGGAAGAATGTAGAAAGTTGCGTGGCGCTGCAGAGAGCCCCCCAGTTGCGGTAGTGCATGGATCATGCGTAATATTCATCCAGCCAATGATCACGAACCGTACCAGTTAGTAAAAAGGCTATAGAAAACAAAATAAGGTCTCATTTCGGTGCAGCAATATGGGGAGATTGTTAAAACAATAATTGCTTGGATATATCTCTATACATCTTTCTTGCAATTATACTAGTTTTAACATTCTTCAGTGATGAAAAGAACAACTTAAAATCATTTATGAACCACAAAAAGGAAGGATTAGAAGATTTCCACTTACTACAATGGATATGATATTTACCCATGAGAACAATCATATTCACCAGATCAGACAAAGGCGGATCTACATTGTCCATATAAAAGACGATGTGTGACAAATTAAAAGATGGAATATTATCAATCTTAAGAGACAGCCAATTATGTAAATCAGACCAAAAGGATTTGGACAAGGGACAGGAAAAGAACATGTGTTGCAGCCTCACAAAATATACAGGGATCTACTTCAAATTTGAACCTTTTTTTAAGAAAGTCTGCAACCGGATAGATTTTGTAAATTATTTTAAAATGAGTTTCTTTGATTTTAGGGGAAATGGGCCATTTGATGAATTTGAAATGTGGTTTATCTATGGACAAGGTATCCATATTTGGAACCTGTACACACAGCCCTCTGTTATAATCAGAAAAAAGCTTGGATTTAAAAAAAGTACAAATATGTTAGTTATTACATTTTTTATCATGTATGTGACATTCATTAATTTCAAGATTGGGTAAGGTTGGTAGCGGTCTTATTCTTGCATACAGTAATGTGTTTTGGATTAGCTGTAATAATGGTAGTGGTATTGCTTTACATATCTTTTTATATACTTTCTGAGTGCAGTTTAGAGTATATTTGTTCAGAAAAGCACTATGCTCTAAAAACTTACCATTATCGTCTAATATGTCATCAACAAACACAATGCCCTTCTCATACCAATCAGTCTTAAATAATGATTTCCTATTAATTGTAATGACCCTGTTATTCCATAGGGTGGAACCATGGGGAGAAAAATTGTGAGTAAATATCATTTTCCAGTACTGAAGAAGTTGTTTGTGGAATTGTGAAAGTTTAACAGGAATCTTGGTCACCTCAAAATCACATTGTAAGAAAAAATCAAGCCCACCTATTTTTTGAAATAAAGATCTGGGTATGTGAAACCACATAGAGTCTGGTTGTGATAAATATGTTTTCAACCAATTAATCTTAAGGGTCCCAAACATTGCTTCAAAGTCCAAGGCTTTGATACCACCTTTTTCATACTCTTTGACAAGCTGTGATTTCCTAATATAATGAGTTTTATTTTTCCAAAGGAATTGGAAAATAATTGAATTGATTTTTTTAAACATTATTAGAAGATACATATAGGGAGTGACAAGGGTAAATTACACTGGAAATGCCAATTGTTTTAGATAGCACAACTCTACCAAAGATAGTGAGGTCTCTGGTTAACCAACGACTTTTTTCATATCGATTAAACGGTCAGAAAAATGTATATCTTCCCTCCTAATAGCATTTTTGGATAAGACTATTCCTAAATATTTTACTTCAGTCTTAACCTTTATTGAAGCAATACTGGAATCTTCAGATGAATGAATGGGAAATAGCTCACATTTTTAGAGAATATCGAGACCATACTGAGAGCACTATCCACCGTAGATTTATTCCTTAAAAAGATTACTGTGTCATCCGCAAATTGACTAATTTTAAATTCCTTATCTAAGACTGAAATACCATGCAGAGCGGAATTGTTATTTATGAGCATGATAAATAATTGGGTGGCTAAAATAAATAATTTTGGAGAAATCGGACATCCTTGTCTAATGCCGCGTAGTACCTCGAATCTAGGGGTTATACCAGGATTTAAAGACACAGAGCTATATATGCCATTATATAACAACTTAATAATATTACAAAAGTTGTTTCCAAAACCTAAAAAATGTAACACTTCAAATAGAAAGGCATTTTCGATATTGTCGAATGCCTTGTAAAAGTCAAGAAATAAAACAAAGGCTTCAGAGTCAATATGGTCTCGATAATCAAGCATGTCTAGTAACAACCTAGTGTGGTTATGTATGTTTCGACCCCTTACGAAGGCTGATTGACACTCATCAATTATATGTGACAATCCCTCATTCAGCCAATTAGCATAAACAAGTGCCAATAATTTATAATCATTACATAATAAGGTAATTGGTCTCCAATTGTCCAGTAAAAGGTTATCTTTATTAGGCTTGGGAATCAGAGTAATGAGACCATGTTTCATAGTAGGAGAAAGACTTCCGTTTGATATGCAATTTAAGAAGGCATTGTGCAGCAGTTCCCTGATATCGTTCCAGAAGAAAGTAAAAAATTCTACAGTTATCCCATCTATTCCAGGTGATTTTCCTTTAGACATCTGTTGAACAGCTTTATCTAATTCGTCAGTTCTTAGTTCTTCTTCCATTAGTTGTTTAAAGTTATCATCCATTTTCTTTTGGAAGCATCGGATTTCTTCTAGTAAAAACCAACAATCTTCCGGAGAAAAATGGGGTTTATAGAGATTACTGTAAAAGGCTTTGATTTTCTCATCTACTTCGTCTTGGTTGTCAATAATAA
>NW_025730523.1:0-1144 GCF_021292245.1 Micropterus dolomieu
AAGAGGCTTCTGATTGGTTGTTAAACTGCCTCTCAAGCTGCGAGCGTTCAGAAGAAAGTTGGAAAAGTAATTAAATGCAATAAGTTACTCTGATGATAGTTCCACAGCTGTTCCAGGTTAAAGAGGGGAACCTAAAAATAATCTTAATAAGAAAGGAACCCCCCCCCAGGCTGAGACGCACACACCTGCTCTACATGTTCGACATAATAAAGGAGTGAGGCGCTCAGCAGGTCACGTGACCTTCAACAAAACAGTTAGTATCAGGCCTTCCCATCTCCCGTGCAGCTGCTGCTTGTTCCACCTGTCTCACAGTGGCCCGTCGCCCTTTCAGGTGAGCGTCTCCATGGCGACAGGTGTGTGCGCCCTGCTGACTGTGTGGCTCGCCGTGTGCGTGGCGTCCAACCTCGACACGGCGTTCCCACTGCTGAAGACGGGCGGAGACGGAAGTCTGTTCGGACTGTCTGTGGCTCTGCACCAGGACCTGAAGACAGACCGTTACCTGTGAGTGCTCACCTGTCTGTCTGTCTGTCTGTCACCTGTCTGTCACCTGTCTGTCTGTCTGTCACCTGTCTGTCTGTCTGTCGGTCACCTGTCTGTCTGTCTGTCTGTCACCTGTCTGTCTGTCGGTCACCTGTCTGTCTGTCTGTCTGTCACCTGTCTGTCACCTGTCTGTCTGTCTGTCACCTGTCTGTCTGTCACCTGTCTGTCTGTCTGTCTGTCACCTGTCTGTCTGTCTGTCTGTCGTCTGTCACCTGTCTGTCTGTCACCTGTCTGTCTGTCACCTGTCTGTCTGTCTGTCTGTCTGTCTGTCGTCTGTCACCTGTCTGTCTGTCACCTGTCTGTCTGTCTGTCACCTGTCTGTCTGTCTGTCTGTCTGTCTGTCACCTGTCTGTCTGTCTGTCTGTCTGTCTGTCACCTGTCTGTCTGTCTGTCTGTCGTCTGTCACCTGTCTGTCTGTCTGTCTGTCTGTCGTCTGTCACCTGTCTGTCTGTCTGTCTGTCTGTCTGTCTGTCGTCTGTCTGTCTGTCTGTCTGTCTGTCTGTCTGTCTGTCACCTGTCTGTCACCTGTCTGTCTGTCTGTCACCTGCCTGTCACCTGTCTGTCTTTCTGTCTGTCTGTCTGTCACCTGTCTGTCCCCCTGTCT
>NW_025730524.1:0-945 GCF_021292245.1 Micropterus dolomieu
TTTCAGCACCGCACTCCTAGCAAAGTTAACGATCGCAATCAGGGTCAAATAGTTCTGGAGACCCCCGCCCGCCGACTGCTTCCCCACCTTTTTTCTCTGCATAGATAATCTACGTGGCGATGTGAGGAACTGCCTACCGTCTCAGTGTAGTGGTTCCATGGTGTAATGGTTAGCACTCTGGACTCTGAATCCAGCGATCCGAATTCAAATCTCGGTGGAGCCTGCAGGAGAGCAACCTGTATATGCTGATCTTCTAGACGAGCAACTGTAGGACAAATTGCTGTTTCTGATAAAAAGGTATACTGTATCATGACACATATGTACTCTTTCATGATATATAGCAATACGTCCCCTGATTAAAGCCTTCTGCGGTCATAAACTTTGAAAAGCTAGCGCGCTAGAAAGTATTTGTACTCAGTAGGCTTATTTGTTGCTAGATGAATTGGTTGTAGGATGTCTTTAAAAACAATGTCTTTATTGCCCATTTCCAACATCTACTCTTATCTGTAAATGCGTTGCAAACTAAGTTGATTAAGTCAACCAGTAAAAGTTGTGTTTTCACATGTTCCCTTCTGTGTCACCGGTATTGTTGCATGCCTTCTACGTCATCCTCTCTGCATTAAAATACATACAGTAATGGGCAAAAGTTTTAGGCAGTTGTGGGAAAATTGCTATAAACTCAGCTTACAAGGTGAGGTTGCTGAAGACAATTTTCTTTCAAAAGTCATACGCCATGGCAAGACTGACCACAGCAACAAGACACAGGGTAGTTATACTGCACCAGCAAGGTCTTACCCAGGGAGAAATTTTCAAGGCAGACAGGGGTTCCCACTTGTCGGATCACTGTCGAAAAGCTTTGGAAACCACCTCCCCGGGCCGCTTTCCCGCGTCTATTCTTTGCACAGATAATACACGTGGCGATATCATGTAAGAATCTGCCGTCCC
>NW_025730525.1:0-643 GCF_021292245.1 Micropterus dolomieu
CTTCTCCTGAACTCTGTGGATTTAAGAATTAAGCTAACCAGGGCTAGCGATGCCTTTTCTCTCATGGCTGGGGCTGCCAGTACTTACAGAATAAAAATACTGGGGGCCTCTCTGTTTGTTAAGAAAGTCACTGTATCCCCAGCAGTGCGAATAGGTCATGCATCGGCCTTAATGATTCTAATTCTATACCCGCAAATTCACGGATATGCAACCAAGAAAATCTCTTCCTAGGAACGTTACCTAAATATCTAGTTATTGCCATAGTA
Source organism: Micropterus dolomieu (assembly GCF_021292245.1). NCBI lineage: Eukaryota > Metazoa > Chordata > Actinopteri > Centrarchiformes > Centrarchidae > Micropterus > Micropterus dolomieu. Next base: position 267 of record NW_025730525.1, read on the forward strand.
AACCACGAAGCCTTCACAGGAAAGAGAGACCTGTCACCCTTCAATTTTATTCACAATGATGTAGAATACATGACATTGTGTCAGGACGGGAGACAAGTCCCAGCCAAAGCTTTCCAGCCTCAATTTAACCACGGGTTGTCTGTCCGAGAATTTTATAATATGTTTACCGCCACAGATTTACCTCTGAGCATCAACCGGGAAGAATTTCAGCAAGGTTACTCTTTGTTTGTTTTCAACCTCAATGCCAGTGAAGACAGCGACGCTTTGTCAACCATTTCCAACGGGAGTTTAAGACTTGAAATGAGATTCCGAGTGCCCTTACCTCATACCACAACTCTCATTGTTTACGCGTGTTACGAATCTATTCTGGAAATAAA
>NW_025730526.1:0-642 GCF_021292245.1 Micropterus dolomieu
CCCCCCCCCCCCCCCCGCGCAGCGAACAACCAAAATGCCCAAATGCACAGGAAACGAGCCCAACGCGCACACTGCGCAAGCACGGCGAAACCCAATGCCCGCAGGTCACCATGCACCAGCCAATAAAAGTCCGCCGTCCCCCCAACTGCCGGAAATAACTAAGGCCGACAGAGAGATGCCGCCGTTCAACACCAGACAAACCAGCAAAGAGGCAAAATCAACCAGCTCAGCTGCATGCCACCACCAACCCACCCACCTGTCAAGGGCCGAGAACTCCAGGCACAAACCCAGAAGAAACCGGAGCACAGCCCTGCCCTGCACCCACACTGCACATCCCGAAAACTAACTATACACTTCAGTATCCAGACGGGTCCAACAACTGGCCGATAGAGAAATGGGGAAGCATGGTTCCGAGGCCAACGAAGCAAAACAGGGACGCAAATTGGTCCCTCCAAGCCAACGAGGAAATGCCTCCCCCGGACTCCAATGCACCAACTAAACGCCCAGCAGCCATTTAGAGACCCTGCCCAGGGAAAAAGCACAATGCATCAAGATGCATCGACAATCGCCCTACAATCCCACCGCAGCCCTCCAAACTGCAACCAGATCAACCCGCACAGAGACCCCCACCCCCAGAAGCCA
>NW_025730527.1:0-1196 GCF_021292245.1 Micropterus dolomieu
ACAGCCGAACTACTACTTACACTGAATCTAGATAATCCATGTTAAGAAAAAGTAATTATCTTGGTTTATTTCACATATTTTAGCAGAAACAGGAGTCCAAAAGGCAAACTCCGCCCACAAAATAAAGCACTTCCGTAACCTTCCACTACCAAAAAAAGTGAAAGCCTTAACATGAAACTCTAAACTATTGTTGAGTTATGAAGTTCCTGTTCTTCTGTTAAGAAATGCTAAAGATATCATTAAAATATATCTTAGGTTGACAGTGAAGAAAATACTTCCGGGCGGGCTACGTCATGCAAGCGACGTGGTTTCGGCTTTCAGCGATAGCAGCGTCAATAGCAACCACCATAGCAACGAACTAAAGATAAAACTAAATACAATATACATTCTCTGATTAAAGACTAAAAATACTTAATACGCAAAACGCATCTTAATGCCGATACTATCTTAAAATACTGCATAGTGACAATGAACATTTACAGCTTTGCAGTCTCATCCCTTGTTTTACAGCTTCCGCATGACGTCAAGGCCTGATACCCTAAGCAGCCAATGGGAAGAGGAAAAAAAGTTGCTCACCTACATCGGCCTTGATCAGGGAGCATTTCATGCCAAAAACACCTTTAGTAAGAACGTACGAGGACCACTGTCAGGCTGATTATGATCGTATAGGTCATATATTAATAAGTTACTTTTTATTTACTTCTCAAGTGTGCTGTGAATAACTGTTCTGACAATGGCTGAAAAAACACCTGTAACTCATTGTGGGAATGCTATTGTAGAGTCAGTATACCTGTATTCTCCGTTTCAACTTATATTGAGTGTATTGTGGAAGTAACCTTCATTTAAATATGTTTTACAAAGGTGTCCTTTTTACAAAAGCATGTTTTACAAAAACAATAAAATGGTTAGTGTTAACTGTAAAGTTCATAACACCAAAGCTGACTACACCTTGAGTATTACTAGGCTGTAGAAAGTTACTTAGACAGCAGCTTCTACAAAAACAGTGTTTATTGTCCAAAACAGCAAGTTTAAACCATTTTTTGTTTAAATTGGCAGGACAGATCACAGCTCATGAAAAACAAACATGGACTCTGTTGCAGTTACACTAATAAAGTGATCAGCAACACAGCCTTAATTGGATTGTGACCACTTACAATGAAGACACACACAGAACCTACAGTGAGGAAAATAAGTAT
>NW_025730528.1:0-876 GCF_021292245.1 Micropterus dolomieu
GTGGAGGCCAAGGAGTCTACTGAAGCGGCCAGCACCGCGACCGACTGTGGGAATGGGACCAGAGATAAAAACGGACTTTCCACACTGCTTTAAAAAGTTAAAAAGACGGTTAAAATCTGATTTTGTCAGCTCACACTGCTGAAGAGCTGTGTCATTTGTTCCAACATTTACTATCACTCTTGTGATGGAGGACGGGAGCGATGGCATTAGGTCCTGGAGTTTTTTTTAAATGTCAGTTGTGGTGGCACGGCTTGTACTGAAGCCACATCCATAAAGCCAGTCAGCAGGGAATCTTTCTCTTTGAGTTCCTCTGAAAGTCGTCGGATGTCTTCCATAAGGTCAGCAGTCGCTTTTTTAAGGAGTATGCTGTCCTCATGGGGCAGAGTTATCTCGGCTAGCATAGTCACCGGAGCTTTGTTATGGTCAGTAGCGTTGATATAGTTTTTACAGTCATCTAGCTTAAAATCCTTGTCAGATGACTAAAATCCTTAACCCACATAAAACGTTAAAAACTTAAGTTACATTTTTTAGATCCTTTTTATTTAACGTAAAAGTGTGGATTAAAACTGAATAAAATTCAGGTTTAGACAGAGCCTCCGACAGGTAACTACAGACACCAACGTATGCACACTCGGAAACAGTGTCCTCAAGGCAAAGGTACCCCCTTTGCCTCGTTTTTGAACATGTAGGGCTCCGCGGTCAAGTTAGCAACAAGATGCATGGTCTGGTCAAGTTACCAATAATAGATATGCAGTGTCCTGTTACGCCTTCAAAATATAAACTACTGGTTAACAGCACATAGTTAACTTGAAATGTTGCAGAAATACATGACAGGATGAAGAGGTAATATCCTTCTGGGCACAAGAAGAGAAAATA
>NW_025730529.1:0-633 GCF_021292245.1 Micropterus dolomieu
CACGATGGGAACATATAATGAACGAGACGCACGATGGGAACAATATAATGAACGAGACGCACGATGGGAACATATAATGAACGAGACGCACGATGGGAACAATATAATGAACGAGACGCATGATGTGAACAATATAATGAACGAGACGCAGGATGTGAACAATATAATGAACGAGACGCACGATGGGAACAATATAGTGAACGAGACGCACGATGGGAACAATATAATGAACGAGACGCAGGATGGGAACAATATAATGAACGAGACGCAGGATGGGAACATATAATGAACGAGACGCACGATGGGAACAATATAATGAACGAGACGCACGATGGGAACAATATAATGAACGAGACGCACGATGGGAACAATATAATGAACGAGACGCACGATGGGAACATATAATGAACGAGACGCACGATGGGAACAATATAATGAACGAGACGCACGATGGGAACAATATAATGAACAAATTTTTATTTTTTTATTTGTTCTGGAGAGCAGACGACCTCGGTGGTTATTTGCCCCCAGTAGAAAGCAAAAACACCTAAACAGAAAACGGCTTCTTAATGAGCTTTATGACCTGTTGTAATCAGCTGTTTGTTTTGGAGAGCAGGTGACTGACTTCAGCCC
>NW_025730530.1:0-1037 GCF_021292245.1 Micropterus dolomieu
AATGAAATAAAGATAATATGGTTTACAGCAGGGTCATAGTGGGCGAGAAGAGTAACGTGCACACAGGACTTCAGTTGGTAATTCTCCTTCAGCAGCTCCATAAACAGACAGGAGAGGAAACAGCGCCACCTTGCGGTTAAAAAACTACTGTTGAATCATTTTCAGCTGTTAGAGGCTCCGTGAATCTGCTTTGCCTCGAGGACTGACTGATGTACCTTCCTCGTTAGTATAGTGGACAGTATCTCCGCCTGTCACGCGGAAGACCGGGGTTCGATTCCCCGACGGGGAGAAACTTATTTTCCTTCTTAACTGAACAAAAGTCTCAGATGTGATTAATATGAAAATCCATCCACACAATGAACATCTCATATGACCCTAAATCCCCTTTACTCTAGAATCTATGTCAGAGTAAGTAACGCTAGAAGCCAGCTGGGTTGTTGTCATCGAGTCTAAATTATGTGTTTTATTATATTTATTTTGTTATTATTACTTTGAAATATGTTGAGACTGAAACACGTGTGGCGTAAACAGAAAAACAAGAAACTGAGAAACAAACATGTGAATTTAAGAAACACATGGAGGGTAGTTATCAATCATGAGGAATGCAGCTCTTAGTATAAACAGTGGGGGCCCTGAAAAGGGCCTTTGTGTTGCTGGGTGTAACAGCGGGTTTACTTGGAGCTGGTGTACTTGGTCACGGCCTTGGTGCCTTCAGACACGGCGTGCTTGGCCAGCTCACCGGGCAGCAGCAGGCGGACGGCGGTCTGGATCTCCCTGGAGGTGATGGTGGAGCGCTTGTTGTAGTGAGCCAGACGGGAGGACTCGCCGGCGATGCGCTCGAAGATGTCGCTCACGAACGAGTTCATGATCAGCATGGCCTTGGACGAGATGCCGGTGTCGGGGTGGACCTGCTTCAGGACCTTGTACACGTAGATGGCGTAGCTCTCCTTCCTGGTCTTCCTCTTCTTCTTGCCGGTCTTGGAGACGCTCTTAGAGACGGCTTTCTTTGAGCCCTTCTTCGGAGCCTTAACCGGATC
>NW_025730531.1:0-3208 GCF_021292245.1 Micropterus dolomieu
GTTGCTGTTGGCCTACAAGCAGCTACATCATTTTTTTCATTCATAGCTGGTTCATCAGTGATTGCATCTTCCCGGGAGACGATCTTAGTAGCGCTGGTAGTTGCTGTTGGCCTACAAGCAGCTACATCATTTTTTTCATTCATAGCTGGATCATCAGTGATTGCATCTTCCTGGGAGACGATCTTAGTAGCGCTGGTAGTTGCTGTTGGCCTACAAGCAGCTACATCATTTTTTTCATTCATAGCTGGTTCATCAGTGATTTCAGCTTCCCGGGAGACGATCTTAGTAGCGCTGGTAGTTGCTGTGTTGTGACGAGCACTTTCATCAGCTTCAGCTGGCTTGACTGCATCCTCAGAAGGGCTGGGCTTATTCAGATTGTGTTTCTCATCGGCCATCATCCCCTCAATGCTCGTTACAGCGTTGGTGGATGTAACCACAAGGTTTTCCCCAGATGACACTTTTTCCGGTTCATCCTCTTTCAGGTCAGTTAAGGTGTCGTACCATACCTCCTCCTTAGACAGCTCCTGGTCTTGCTCTGTCTTCAATTCTTCTTTCAATATTTCTTTTGGTCTTTGGTGACCAGTCAAGTTATAATTTGGGGTTGGTGTAGAGATCATTTGTTTACATATTTGAAGAACATTGAAGACATCTCTAACTAGTAACTCTAATGTCTGTTCCTGCATGATAGACTTATGCCCCAGCAGTTTGCTCTCCCCAGTACTGCCACTGCCGCTCCCACAACCTATGAGCTCCGCAGCTATCCTCTCCTTTATTTCATTCACAACGACCATTGCTAGATTCTTTGCGTAAGAGCTGTTACATACCCTAACGGCATCTTTAATACCCATCACGTCTATAAGAATCAGTGGAACGATCTCACCCAGATTTGGGGATATGAAGATTTCTTCCCGTACCACATCAGAAACAGAAGCCCTTCTGGCTGATTTGGAACAGCTTTGAGTCAAATGCAAGCCACTCTTCTGTGCCAGACTTTGTTGGAATTCCTTATAAACGCGTACAGATACAGTGTTCATAATCTCCACACACATGTCCTGTAGGGTATTTTTTGTGGCCTTTGTAATGCACTCGAATGGCACCATGGTACAGTCATTCGAAGCCAGCTTGACCAGATGTAATTGGACGATTGGACGAAGCAGCTCCATTATGGGCTGATGCATGATCTTGTGTCTGCTTATTTTAAACATTGTTTCGGCTTGTCTCTAGAATTAGAAAGCCTTTCTGAATGTAAAAAATATACAACTAAAATTTGAGTGCTACTCCTTATCCGTGCAAACCACACAAAAACTAGTTAAAACAAACAAAAGGCAATAAATAAAATTTCTGTATCAAAGACTTGCACTTTGGAAAAAAAATCATGTAAAATGAACGCTGAACTTGCACTTGAATGTAATAAATAAGATACAAAATTTTAAAAGAAAGATGATGCGCTTTGCCGAGTAGCACTGTGCGTAGGATAAATTTCCCCTCGAGGACAATAAAGTCGTGTTATCAGAAAGAGATCTTCTGAGAAAACTGCAACTAAACCAACACTTGGGTCTTACAAGCCTGCAGACCAGATTTCATCATCAATGTCATTGGACCTTTGATGATGTCATGACATTCTAAAATTCAAAGTAAAAAAAATAATTTAAAAGAAAACATTCTAACCTTTGGAACTTCCTCACAACTTTTTAAACAATCGCAAGTCAAGTTTTATGTAATGGACTATATATTGAATGTTTTATATATATTTTTTAACACACACACACACACACACACACACACACACACACACACACACACTTACCGTTTTATTTATTTATTTTAATTTTTTAAATATATATATATATATATATATATATTTATTTAACACACATGCTTACTGTTTTGTTTATTTACTTTGTTTTTAATGTTTTTATTTTTTAACAAACACACACAAACACACACACGCTTAGTGTTTTATTTATTCATTTTATTTTTAATTCAATTCAATTCAAATTAGCTTTATTTGCATGAATGTAATAACATTGCCAAAGCATCATATATACACAACATAAGAACAATCAGCCCCATACATTTCATTAAACAATTAAAGCGTAAAGTAATCAAAGCGTATATGTGTTTGTGTTTAAAAAATAAAGAAAAATAAAATAAATAAACAAAACAGTAAGCGTGTGTATGTTTGTGTGTTAAAAAATAAAAATATATTAAAAATAAAATAAATAAATAAAACGGTAAGTGTGTGTGTGTTAAAAAAATATATATAAAAAAAGTAAATAAATGAAACAGTAACGTGTGTGTTTGTATATTAATAGACAAAAATATTTTTTTAAAGAATTGATAAAAAAAATAATAAAAAGAAAAAAGAAATCAGTATTAAATGTAAAAACAAAACAATTACTAAAATATCAAATGATCAAAATAATAATATGAAAATCTGTACAATTATTTGTTAGTCTGAGGTTCCACTGGTTGTCCTCACTTCATGGCATGAGCAGACATATTTTGCAGTAATTATTTGGCATTTGGGCATTTCTCCCAGTAAATAGGGGAGTTTCTGTGTGTCTGATATGAATTCGAATTCGGGGTATATTTGGGAAATGTTTGCAAAGTGTTTTTGTCTTTGTGTTTTATATTTAGGGCATGAGGTTAGAAAGTGCAGCTCTGTCTTGTTTGAAATACAAATGTTGATTTATCTGTATTAAAACGTGTCTCCTTAGAATCTAGTGTGTTTGTTGGTAATTTTCGTTGTTGTGGTGGTTTACCATTGAAACCACGAGTGAAGGGACTGTTGCATTTGATCAGAGCTGCTGAAATGTCCTGGGAAAAGCGTACTGCCACACACTGCGTTGTTAGTTTGCGTCCACTATAATCAGCAAAACTAAAATTCATAGTTCAAGAACTGGGCCCCGGTATGGGCCCTGGGTTGGCTGCCCCCATGTACCCACGCTACCTCCGCTTATGATGAGCAGTAAATGTGTCGGCAGTTTGTAGACCACATGTAAATAGATGTTTAATGACAGTAATCAGACTATGGCAGGTTTATATTAGTGCCTTATAAAGCATAATAAACCATTATTATGCACTTATTAAACATTAACAATGCTTCTTTGCAGCTACTGGAACTTAAGTGGAAACAGTGTTTTATTAAGATGAGTAAATATTTATAATTTATATTTATTATTATTTATAATAAATAAATTTATAA
>NW_025730532.1:0-582 GCF_021292245.1 Micropterus dolomieu
GAGCACTTAGGCTCAGTGTATGAATGTGAGTGACTGGTGAATGCAGATGTAGTGTAAAAGCGCTTTGAGTGGTCGAAAAGACTAGAAAGGCGCTATATATGTATGCAGCATTTATGTTTACATCCACGTTTCCCCCACTTGCGTCTTTTCCTTGCATCTTAGTATGATCATGGTGTCTTTGGATTTATTAGGCTAAATGTTTAAGGGAAATTGAATATTGGATATATATCAACGTTGATGCTCAGTTTTAGGCTTTCCGTTTATTTCCTCTTCTGATATACTTTAACACCACTGAATACAGAAGTCACGTCACTCATCACCAATCGATCACTGTGTTCCATCATATCAATCCAACGTTGTTTTTTTAGTGCAGCGCTTTCATTCATACTTTCATCAGCTGATTTTACTTGTGGAGCCGCCGGCTGCTTTTATCAGTTGCAGCAGGTGAGATCGGCTGGATGTGCAGGCTTTATTTTCCTTTGCTTGCTTCACTAGTGCAGTTTAGTTACTTGTCTGACTCCTTAGGCTAAGTGTTTACTATTATTTATTGTTGTCTATTTGTACTAAACACAGGAATGAGCA
>NW_025730533.1:0-1979 GCF_021292245.1 Micropterus dolomieu
AATTATATTATTATATAATTTATTATTAATTATGTTGAACATTAGCAATATAATACACACCTATGTGTGATAAATGTAAAAAATATATATAATCAAAATAATCCAACACAAAAATTAAAATACAATAAATTAAAATGATTTCAAACAAAGAAGGACATATTGAGAAACAATACAATGCAATACAAAAACAAAATAAATTACAAAACAATTACAAAATTTGAGGACAAGAACACTAAGTAAAAATAAAATGAAATATGCAATAAAAAAATATATTTAGTGACATACAATACAATACAATTAACATGACAAATACAATAAACGAGAACGAGGATACATACAATACTAGCATCTCATATTGTATATCTCTACATTGTAAAGATAACTAAATTAAGTAAATGAACAATCGTTAAATCAAAATAAAAGTATGATACAGTATGAATTACATCACATATGGTAAAATTAAGTCCAACATAGGACTGTGCAATATGGACAAAAATGTTATCACAATAAAAAAAATCATATTATTTGATAACGATAATTATCACGATAAATGTCAAATCATTATTTCTTTCAAGTTTAAAGGCTGATTGTTGCTCCTGAGTGAAAATTGAAGAAACCAGATTGGTAATTGTGATCTTAAACTATTCTTTATGGTCAGAACATGACAAACACTTGGTGCCAAACATTGGATCACTTCACAAATCTGAAGTAGAACATTCAAAACAATTAGGATAAAATCTGTTTTCAAAAAACATTATTAGTAAATCTTTTTTCAGTCCCTTCTACTCAACAAAAAATATCTTATAGAAAAATTAAGTGCTAATTAATTTGTGATTCAATGAATTAAGTCAAACATTTATTGATGATATATTGAACATTTGATATATTGTTATTGAGGAAAATTATATTGCGATCATTATTGTTTAATTGCACAGCCCTAGTTCAACACAACAAAAATAGAAAATACAGTAGATAATAGAGTAGGGTGGAATCCCTAAGCGGCCATAGATTTCAAATATTTTTTTTTCTCTGTTTTCCCGTGACAATGGGATAATTATCTAGAGAACTCAAGATACCGAATGTTGTTTTCTTGTGATCTCGAGTGGTTTTTAGTGTCACTGGTAGTCTAAGGGTTGCATGTTCAATCCTCTCTAAATACCAGCATTTTTTTATTTTTTATCATTTTCATAATCCTCTTCAGCAAAGTTCTTATGAAAAGACAAAGGCAATTGGTCCACATCCATCAGCCTATGGACTTTTAATTTCCCCATCATTCCCAGGCAGAGGAAATTCCTGCGCTTCTCATTCAGGAGAATCCATTAAATGTTACACATTTCCTGACGGCTATTTTGGAACCTTTGAAATAGCTGTCGGGAAACGTGATTGTCATTGACAGCAGGAGTCGAATACACAATCCTTAGATTACAAGTCCTGATCTCTACCAACTAAGCTAACCAGTGACACTGAAGAGTCTTCTGAAATTATTGTAAAGAAATGCACCTGCTGACCACTGCATTCAGCTATGGTTTGTTATCTCCAGATCACTAGAAAATGATCCCGTTATCACAGGAAAATGGTGTAAAAAAATATTTGAATGGATGGCTGCTTAAGGCTTCCGTATTACACAACACAAAAAAAGGAAATTTAAAGAAAGCACAGATATTTGACACGATGAAGTAACATGGACTGAAATACAGTGCAAAATGAAAATACAAATAATCAATATAAAATTATTCATAATAAAATGCAAAAATAAAATAATACAGAAGGACAAATTACAATTCAAACCGTACAATTGGAGGGTGGAGCGGGGGAAATACATTAAATGAAAGGATATCAAATTCAACACAAAACACTGCAAAAATACACTAAAACACAACACACAAGACAATGAATCAATGAGTCAAATTACGCTGAAAGCAATAAAAGTCATACAGTAAAATAAAACACAATACAAAGCAACAAAATACAATATGATA
>NW_025730534.1:0-741 GCF_021292245.1 Micropterus dolomieu
CAAAACAGGGAAGAAGTACAAACCAACGCTGCCCCCAAGTGGACAAAAAACAAACAAACCTCAGTGTGACGTGTGGAGAGTGACAAAGCTAGGAAGAAATAAATGCCTTTAGCTGCATCTGCTTTTGTTGGAAATAAATAAACAAATAAACACAACACTTTTGTTTTTGCCCCCATTCATCATGAGCTGAACTCAAAGATCAAAGACTTTCTCTCTACAGAAGGGCAATTTCTCTCAAATACTGTTCACAAATCTGTCAAAATCTGTGTTAGTGAGCACTTCTCCTTTGCCCAGATAATCCTGGCTTGTGAAAAGAAAAACGGTTCAGTCAGTGTTTCCCCCACATACACTTTACTTTAGCGTGCCGCCCAGGTATATTAAGGGCCGCCCAGTTATATTAGGGGCCACCCAGGTATATTAGGGGCCGCCCAGGTATATTAGGGGCCGCCCAGCTATATTAAGGGCCGCCCAGGTATATTAGGGGCCGCCCAGCTATATTAGGGGCCGCCCAGGTATGTTAGGCGACATAATGTACCAATTTTTAGAGAAACATTTAGTTATCACGTTATCAAGTTATCAAGTCTTAACTCGGTGGATATTTGACAAGCATGTACCAGGTAATGTGACAGTAAACACATCAGATGTCATTTGTTTTTTACCAAGTAGGTTTTGTTTTGAAAGGCTACGTCATCAACACGTCTCCTCGACATGTGGCGCAGCTGCTGCTGTGAACGGAGTCAC
>NW_025730535.1:0-1055 GCF_021292245.1 Micropterus dolomieu
ACCATAAATCCACATTTTTACTTCAGCACATCCAATAAAGTGCAGCTCACAGTCCCAAACAGAGCAAGGTTGCTCAGTTTCAAGAAGTTTATGTTGCAAAACACTATCTTGCACCACCGTAGACTGGCCTTCAGTCTGACTACACGAGGAGGCCAGGCAGAGTTGGCATTCCTTTGTGAAAAATTATTTAATGATTAACTAATCAGATGAGGCCACTGCCTAACTGTCATTAGTCAGGATGATGCCAAGGGAAGCCAGCCGCTGTCTGGCTTCATGCCAATCCAATCACAGCATGCGATCAACGTTATTCAGATGAAGAACGAGAGCTGTTAGCAATTTTAGCCGGTGCAGTTATGGAGGGTGGAGATTTGGAGTTTTAAGTTATAAATAGTTTCACTAAACTACCACTACAGCAGCAATTTAAGATTAAATCTGATGGAAGACCAACGCCAGAACTGGAGGGGTTCGGACGTTCAGTAAGGAAAACTATAACGTTAATCCGTACAGAGTGGCTGGCCGGTAGCGCCAAACTTCAAGGACAGCAGAATGGCCTTCCTTTTCAAATAGGGTGAGTGAAATGTCACCTCCGTCTCTCTCTGAACTTTACTGAACTGCAGCTATCTGTGCAATTTTTCATGTGGTTATATTGTTTATTTTGCTTTGGTTGCCTGGATTAAGCTGCGAATGGACAGTCCACTGAAGTAACCTTATTGTTTTTACTGCGGTTGTGTACTTGTAGATAATGAGCACCACAGACAACACCTGCCACAGGACACTGGGCCAGGTTACCTGACAAATTGTTTATAGTCTGTTGGTCTTGTTAGTCTTGAACATTTGGCCAAGAATTAACTAAGAAGTATTTAGGCCTATTCGATACATGCACCACTGCAACTATGCAAAAGTAAAACTTCCAACATCTTCTGATTGAGCTTGTGAATGCTTCTTTTATTCTTAGCTGTAGCCTATTTGTACTGTGCACTATAGAGAGCCTAAGTCCCTCCCCTTCCGGTGGACCACCATGGGAAAAATATTGTACGGTAGTCAGTGCATTCCAG
>NW_025730536.1:0-566 GCF_021292245.1 Micropterus dolomieu
CAAGCCCCCCCCCCCCCCCCCCGTAGTTCGCACCCTGCACACACACACACACACACAGTTGGCGCTGCGCTAAAAGTCATCTCTCAGTTACCCCAAATTTCCTGAATGAAGTTAAAGCGTGTCATGTGATTGGGTGAAATAAATTTGACTTGCAAAAATACAGGAGGCCGCCTTACAAACGAGTGTGTGGAGGATATAGTAATTTCACCGTAAGGTTTTGACACTCCAGTACAGCAGGTGGCGCTAATGCACCTAAAACGGTTTATGTAGGCCTATGCCTCGGCTGCCGGTGTGTATATCATGTATGTAAAGTATGTAAATGTAATGTAACCGTAGGTAAGGACATGTGGAAGTTAAAATACTGAAATAAATACTGATAACATCTTTTGGGCGGTTTTTGAACAGTTTTTTGCATATATTCTAAATATGCAGTACATCTTACAACTAACATAAAAGTGAACATGTTATATGTTTTATTGTAGTGACACCACAGAATATAAAACAAATTAAAATATCTCATTATCCTCAGATGTAAAAATGAATGTTAAGTAGTTTTCCTTACATTA
>NW_025730537.1:0-685 GCF_021292245.1 Micropterus dolomieu
CTTTTGGCCTCTGTGTGTTGCTGCAGAATGGACAGCAATGATATCAGCAGTCCATCAGTATGAATGATGACAACATTTCCACAGTCAGCTTCATGTAGACAGTCAAAGAGGGAGAGAGAGAAAGGGGAGGAAACAGGAGGAGAAATGTCATCATCAAAAACATCATCAAAACCTCCATGATTTTGGGGTGGTCCCCACCAGCTTTAAAACTGCGGCGGTGATCCCTACTAAGTCATCTACTCCCCTTCCACCAGTGCCGCTTATCAACTGCCTGAAGGACATCAAGAACTGGATGGACAGTAACCTCCTCAAACTCAATAAAGACAAAACAGAACTCGTGGTGTTTGCCCCACAGTCACTTCTCAAAAAGGTTGGTGACATCACATTGGATGTGGATGGCTGCTCAATCTCTGCATCCCCTCAAGTACGCAACCTGGGCCTCATCATGGACTCCACCCTCTCCTTCCAACAGCACATCAAAAACACTACTAAAACTGCCTTTTACCATCTTAAGAACATCTCCAGACTCCAACAGTGGCTCTCCAACTCTGTAGCTGAGACCCACATCCACTCCTTTATTACCTCCCGACTTGACTATTGCAACGGTATCCTGTTCGGTCTGCCCAGCAAGGCTACTGACAGACTCCAGTATGTCCAGAACTCCGCGGCAAGGATGCTCATCCAC
>NW_025730538.1:0-1267 GCF_021292245.1 Micropterus dolomieu
TCTAACACACACTCTAACACACTGTAACACACACTGTAACACACACTGTAACACACACTCTAACACACACTCTAACACACTAACACACACTCTAACACACACTCTAACACACTAACACTCACTCTAACACACACTCTAACACACACTGTAACACACACACTAACACACTCTAACACACTAACACACACTCTAACACACACTCTAACACACACTGTAACACACACACTAACACACTCTAACACACTAACACACACTCTAACACACACTCTAACACACACTCTAACACACACTGTAACACACACTCTAACACACACTCTAACACACTAACACACACTCTAACACTCACTCTAACACACTAACACACACTCTAACACACACTCTAACACACACTCTAACACACTGTAACACACACTGTAACACACACTCTAACACACACTCTAACACACCAACACACACACTAACACACACACTAACACACACACAATAACACACACTCTAACACTCTAACACACACTCTAACACACTAACACACACACTAACACACACTCTAACACACACTCTAACACACACTCTAACACACACACTAACACACACACTAACACACACACTAACACACACTCTAACACACACTCTAACACACACTCTAACACACTAACACTCACTCTAACACACACTCTAACACTCACTCTAACACTCACTCTAACACTCACTCTAACACTCACTCTAACACACACTCTAACACACACTCTAACACACACTCTAACACACTAACACTCACTCTAACACTCACTCTAACACTCACTCTAACACACACTCTAACACTCACTCTAACACACACTCTAACACACACTCTAACACACTAACACTCACTCTAACACACACTCTAACACACACTCTAACACACACACTAACACTCACTCTAACACACACTCTAACACACACTCTAACACACACTCTAACACTCACTCTAACACAAACTCTAATACTCTAACACACACTCTAACACACACTCTAACACACACTCTAACACACTAACACTCACTCTAACACTCACTCTAACACTCACTCTAACACTCACTCTAACACACACTCTAACACACACTCTAACACAAACTCTAACACTCACTCTAACACTCACTCTAACACTCACTCTAACACACACTCTAACACACACTCTAACACTCTAACACACACTCTAACACTCTAACACACACTCTAACACACACTCTAACACACACTCTAACACTCTAACACACACTCTAACACA
>NW_025730539.1:0-2469 GCF_021292245.1 Micropterus dolomieu
CACTCACTGCAAAACTTTCCACTGTAAACACTCAACTTACCTCCGTCATCGCTGAGAACAAAGCCATGCAAGAAACTATCCTGGATATACAGTCACGAAGTATGAGAGACAATCTAATCTTCTCCGGCATTCCCGAATCATCCACCGAAGACCCCGAAAAATCTGTTAAGGACTTCATGGTTAACCAGCTCAAACTTACACCAGAGACTGTAGAGCACATCACTTTCCATCGCGTTCACCGTTTAGGACAGAAACCCATCAACTCCACCCGTTCCCGGCCCATCATCGCCAAATTTGAACATTTCAAGCAAAAAGTACTGGTTCAGCGACAAGGACGGCAGCTCAAAGGGACTCATTACGGACTCAACGACCAATATCCACAAGAGATCATCCGCAGACGTAAGCTACTTTTCCCCATCCGTAAGACAATGATCAATCAAGGTAAAAAAGCAATCAACACAGTGGATAAATTATATATTGATGGACAATTGTTTAGAGACAAAGACACTACTCCCTGGCTTTACTAACTATTGAAACTAGCAATGTAACATTTCCAATCCGTTTATGCTCAATTTATATTCAATTCATAATCTTCATATTCTTTAATAAAACCAATTGCATCACGCACGCATATTGTATTCTAAATGCACCTAAATAGCCTTGCACTCTGTTTATATGTTCTGTTGCTGGTTTTAGGTATCTATGTTTTCCCTGTTTTATTTGTCACTTGGTATAATAGATTTACACACACACACACACACACATCCATACACATGCACACACACATCCATACACACAGACTTATATACTCACACAAGGTAAATATGAAATGTACATTATAGGTTCATGCAATTGAAATTCTTAACTTGGAATATTCGTGGAGTTGGTTCACAAACAAAAAAAAATAAAGTTTTAAATTACCTAAAAAATACACAAGCAGATATATGTCTAATACAGGAAACACACCTGTCGCAATATACACAAAACAGCTTAAAAACTACACATTTTAACCACTGTTTTTCCTCCCACTATAATTCAAAACAAAGAGGAGTATGCATCTTAATAAACAAAAAAATACAGTTTAACCACCATACAACCATTTCAGATCCTGAAGGCCGTTTTATCATTATTAACATTTTAATCAATAATAATCCAATTACAATTGGCAACATTTATGGACCAAACTCTGATGATTCCGCCTTTTTTGCAAATTTCTTTTCCTCTCTTTCAAACATTTCCAACGGTCCAATAATTATAGGGGGAGACTATAACACTGTAATCAATCCATCATTTGACAGGTCAAAACATACAGGAAAACCTTGGCAGTCCTCTAAAACAATAAAACAGTTCATGAGTGATTTTGGTCTTGGTGATGGTTGGAGGCTACAACACCCACTCGCCAGAGAATACACCTTTTATTCTAATGTCCACCAAACCTACTCCCGCCTTGATTTCTTTCTAACCAGTAATTCAATCCTACCTAATATCTTAGAAACTAAAATACATCCGATCATTATTAGTGACCACTCTCCAGTAACTCTCACATGGAATCCATCTGCAATACCAAAGCACCCCACCAGATGGCGTTTTAATACATCACTCTTGAAAGATCCAGAATTTGACAGCTATTTCAAGAGAGAGTGGACATCCTTCCTTGAAATAAATGACTCTCCAAAGTCGTCAGCATCACTGCTCTGGGAAACATGGAAAGTAGTTTTACGGGGTAAAATTATATCATATTCAGTACATAAAAAAAAAAAGGACAAAGAAAAAGAAGTCCAACTGGAAGAAAGAATAAAAGAATTAGAAATTTTACATGCTAATAATCAATCAGAAAGCATCTATATAGAAATTAGAGAGAAGAAAATTTTGCTTAATGAAATAATAAACAAAAGAAACCAGTTTCTGATTCACAGGCTCCGTCAAGAAACTTTTCATCATAGCAATAAATCCGGAAAATATTTAGCCAGTCAAATTAAAAGAAATAAAGAAAGAACAGCTATAACCTCCATCAGAAACTCGGCAGGGAAGCCAACCAATTCACTAGTTGAGATAAACAAGATATTTCAAGATTACTATATAAAATTATACTCATCGGATCTGGACCCAAACCAAGAAGACATAATCCAATTCCTCGATAACACTATTCTACCCAAACTCAACATGGAACAAGTAAACACACTAGAATTACCAATCACAGAAAAAGAACTTCACTCCGCATTGAAAAGCATGCAAAAAAATAAAGCACCAGGTCCAGATGGCTTCCCTGCTGAGTTCTACGAACATTTTTGGTCAACCGTATACCCACTATTCAGCAGAACAATAACAGAAATAAAACATAACGCAAAGTTCCCATCCCACATGAATACAGCACTTATATCACTCATTCCTAAACCTAACAAAGACCACACCTTCGCATCTAACTATCGCCCTATCTCACTTATAAATGTCGACATAAAAATGATTAGC
>NW_025730540.1:0-3198 GCF_021292245.1 Micropterus dolomieu
TTGATCATTGGCAGACTTTCTGGGGAAGACCTGGTCTGATCCGGAGAGACGGCATCCATCCCACTTGGGAAGGAGCAGCTCTCATTTCTAGAAATCTGGCCAAGTTTATTAGTGGACCAAATCCATGACAACCCAGAGTTGAGACCAGGAGGCAGAGTCGCAGTCTAACACACTTCTCTGCTCCTCCATTTCAGGAGTTACTTAGTGAAAATCCTATAGTGACGGTGTCTGCCCCCCGACCATCGAAATTATTTAAAGCAAAGGTAAACAGTAGAGGAGCTGTGCATAAAAACCTCATAAAAATTAAAACCACAAGAGCAATAGTGCAAACGAATAGGAGAGTTAAATGTGGAATCTTAAACTCTCTCTAAACTATCTCTAAACTCAGGAACCAGAAACAACTCAGAAACAGCTGTAGAACCAGATATATTTTTGGACTGCTTTGCCTCCCTCAATCTTTGCCATCTAACTTATTAACTAATTAACAATAATTTCTTCATCTAAACTATCAACCTGCCTCTTAGACCCCATCCCGACTAGGCTGCTTAAAAAAGTTTTACCCTTAGCACTTCTGTACTAGATGATCAATCTATCTCTATCAACAGGCTATGTACCACAGTACTTTAAAGTAGCTGTAATTAAACCTCTTCTGAAAAAGCCCAAACTTGATCCGGATGTTTTAGCCAACTATAGACCTATATCTAACCGTCCATTTCTCTCTAAGGTCCTGGAGAAAGCAGTTGCTAAACAGCTGTGTGACTTTCTACAGAGCAATAGTTTATTTGAGGATTTTTCAGTCAGGATTTAGAGCTCATCATAGCACAGCAGCTGGTGAAAAACGAAAAACGACATCCTTATTGCATCAAACAAAGGACTTGTCTCTGTACTGGTTCCCCTTCGAGGGAACTTGAACTGCGTTGGTTACAACACTATGGGAACGCCTCTAGGCGTAGCAGTTCTGAACGTGAATGAAATCACTCCAATCCTATTGGTTTGTTGCTAGAACGGTAAGGTGTGACGGAATAACCGGAGGAGTATAAAGCACACCTGTACACACTCATCATTAGCTTTTTTCTATTCAGCAGGCGCTCTGTATGTTGTTTGAAGAAAGCTCCAGTCCTACAAGCAGTGTGTCTTACCTGAAGAAGAAGTCTACCAGCATGTCCGGCAACCAACTCTACAGAAGGTGTGTTTTTCCTTGCCCTCGGTACATCACGGATGGAGATTCTCATGAGATGTGTGTCTCATGTTTGGGGATGGAGCCTTTCCATGCAGGTACTGGGGTCCAGCATGGCTCTCTTTTCCGAGGATGGCCGGATGTGTTCTCCCCGTGGAGCTTCACTCATGGGGTTCACAGCGTGATCTGTCAGCGGATTTCGGGACGGCTGAGGCTTTTTCCCGACCTTCATCCGCTGGCTCCGACGCTTCCTTTCCTCGTTCGGGAGCCCGTTTCTCGGCTTCTCCCGCTCGCGGTTTGGATCCGGAGACGCTGCAACATTCCGACTCCGAGGAGGCGGACGTGCTCAGCGTATTGGACGATGACTTCCGGGTGTCGGGGTGGCGTCATCAGGCGGGGCCCGACTATGACGAGCTGCTGGAGGTGGTGACTAGAGCCGTGGCTAAGCTCAACATCAACTGGCCACAGGATGCGCTTGCGAGCTATCTCTCCCCTCGACTTGCGTCCTCCCTGGAGAAGCCGGCGTTACCCTCCAAGCCATGTCGCACCACATCTATGCTCGTGGGGAAGGCGTACATGGCAGCGGACCAGGCAGGTGCGAGCTTGCACACCATGGCGGTGCTTCAAACCTACCAAGCCGACCTGCTACAGGAGATGGTTCAGAGGGGGGGTCCCTCTGAGGAAGATCTGGCGGAGCTTCGCAGAACCACGGAGCGTTAAGATGCAGGGCGAAGCGTTCCGCCAGTACCTCCCTCGCCGGTCTGGACCCAAGGCAGCTCAGGCTGCCAGGCGTAGGTCCCTTCCCTCTACGAGTTCCTACGGAGAGGAGAGGAAGCAGAGTGTTGCTTCTCAGGGCCCCCCCCCGAGGAGCTGGGGCAGCGAGGCGGCGCTCTCATCCTCAGCCTTCTGAGAGGCACGATCTGAGGACCGTCATCCAGTCCCAACGGAGCTCAGGGAAGAGGTCCTGAAGACCAGGGTAGGAGAGTCTTTGTCCCCTCTCGCACCCCACCCCCAGAGCAGGTTCTTGGACATCATGTCGCTCCTGGACGGCCCGCCGTGGCAGGTCTCCTCTGAGGAGAGACCTGCTGTCCCAGGCGCAAGGCCGGGTTCTTCAGCCTTGCCCCGCCGTATGGCGACTGTGGGTCTGGCCCCTGAGGGGGCACAGTACCTAGAGGCGGGCCTAACAGCCGGAGCAGTCGAGACCCTCTGCTCCAGGGCCCCGTCCACACGGATCCTCCGTGGTGCCTGGAGGATGAGACCTGCGACTCGGTCCAAGGTTCCCACTTGGGATCTGGCGGTGGTTCTTGGGGCGTTGGCTGAGGCCCCCTTCGAACCCCTGGAGTCAGCTGAGGCTAAGCACTTGACCCTCAAGATGGCCTTTCTCCTTGCTGTCACCTCTCTGAGGAGGGTGGGGGATCTCCAAGCGCTTTCGGTTTCCCCGCAAAGCCTGGAGTTTGCCCCGAGGAATATTAGGGCTATCCTGCACCCTCGTCCAGGATACATCCCTAAAGTGCCTTCTTGTGCGGCAGGGTCCACAGTGCTGCAGGCATTTCATCCTCCACCTCATGTGACGGCAGAGGACGGGAGACTTCATCTGCTCTGCCCTGTCAGAGCACTCTGAGGTCCTCCGGTTGGAGGAAGGCTGACCAGCTGCTAGTGTGTTTTGGGTCTCCCAGAGCTGGGCTCCCTGCACACAAACATACTATTAGCAACTGGATTGTTCAGACTATTTCCCTGGCCTATCAGGTGCGCGGTTTGCCTTCACCTGTGGCTGTGAGGGCTCATTCTACCAGAGGCATGGCGGCCTCTCAAGCCCTCCTTTCCGGGGCCTCTTTGCAGGATGTTTGTGTAGCGGCTGGCTGGGCCACTCCGCACACATTCATTCGGTTTTACAGTCTTGACCTTCCTTCGGCACCTGGCACTCGTGCGCTCTCCTCTTAGTCGTGCCACTTTATTGCACACTGGGGCAGGCGGGGTTTTCGGCACGGTTTAGTGGGTATCTCGTTCCCATAGTGTCGTAA
>NW_025730541.1:0-931 GCF_021292245.1 Micropterus dolomieu
CCACCTGGGAAGTGAGAGATCCTCCAGTGGCGCCCCCTAGTGGGTAGTCATTTTGTAGTTTTTAACCTAAATTACTTGTAGTGCCAAATCAGTTTGAAGTTAACACTCAGTGTGTATCAATTACAGTAATTAAAATATCCTGATTGGTTAGGTTTAGGTCAGAGGGTCAGATGGTTAAGGTTAGGGCTCAATTAACCTGGTAAGGCTGTATGAAATTGTACATCCTGCCCCACACTATCAGGCCATGTCAGACACTCACACACACCATCACATATACTTGACTAATATAAAGAAAATTAATCCAAAATTTGAAAGATACTCATAAAAGCACAGTGCAGTGGTCACAAGGTGAGTGACATCATGCAACATTTGTAATAACCCCATAAAATAGAGGAAGCTGCAATCACCTTCAGCATGAGAGCCCAGAGCACAAAGGAGTATGAAAAGTGGAAGGGTTAGGGGGTTAGGGAAGGGGACTGTCTCCCTCCGAAACGGGAAGGAGGGTGCACGGTCCATCCAGCCCTCGGACCTCCCGTAACCCCGGTCCCAAGCAGGTTCACGGGCCCGCTGACGGCGTCTCCCGTAGCGGACCTCTGTCCATCCATACATATTTAAATGTATAAAAACTAACTCCAAAAAAAACTAACTCCAAAAAAAACTAACTCCAAAAAAAACTGACTCCAAAAAAAACAAGAGAGAGTCTCTTTAAAATAGAATATATATTTATTTTCACAAAAAAAACTATTTACAGTAAACAAAAGTTGTGCAAAATAGACAACGTTTCGACCAGCAAAGGGTCTTCTTCAGGTCTTTTTTAGCACCCTGAACTCTCTCCTGATCTGTTGCTTGTGAGAGGTTTGAAGGAGAAATGAATTCTCCCTCTCCCCCCTCCCTTCCACACTCACTCATGTGCCGGCTCCGCCCCCTTGTG
>NW_025730542.1:0-852 GCF_021292245.1 Micropterus dolomieu
GAAAAATCAGAGATTTATGTAACTTAACATGTTGAATCTTTAGTTGGTGCAATAACACACCTCTGCTGTGTTTTTAATGCACTTATAATCATATTTAGATTCATTTATAGAGATAATATATGAAAGATAAGGTTGCATCTTTACTGCAAAGAGCCTTATCTTTGATTTATCCTTCTAGGAGAATATTATCTGTAACTAAAAATAAAGTTTTAAAACATTTTATTTAATGGAAGGTGAGGAAGTAATTTGAATACCAGATTATTTTATCAGCAGCAGAGACACTTCCTAACAATATCCAGCGACTTCTGAATTGTCCTTAGCAATAATTTAGATCCAAACCTGCGGTCGACAAATTATTCACCAGTAAAAGTACGTAAGTATAATCAGGAAAATGTACTTACTATTAGAATTAATAATAACTACGTGTTAAAAGTGCTCAAAGCAGAAAGAAAAATGTCAAACGTGTCAAAGCAGGATTTTCCTGCTGTAGCTGTTGAGGTTGAACTATTTAGTTTCAGACTGCAGCTGCTGATTATTTTCTCCATTGATCAATAGTAAAAAGTCTGAAAATAGTGAGAAATGTTGTCACGGTTATCCAAAGAGTACTTCACAACGTACGAGTACTTCAAATAATTAAAAGGAAAAGCAGCAAATCTTCACATGAAATGTTTTTACATGAAAATGACTTGAAAGAGTCAGTCAACGAATGTACCAGCTGTTAGTTTAATCGATGATAACAGAACATGATATTTTATAAACTCTTCATGTGTTTTGTGTGTAAAAATCTTAATTAGTAAAGTAACTGAAGCTGTCAGATAAATGTACAGAAGTAAAAAGTACAACAGAACGTGC
>NW_025730543.1:0-1279 GCF_021292245.1 Micropterus dolomieu
GTCAGAAAGTGTTGGGCGGCAGGAGTCAGTTTTAGATGCGTAATTATGAAGGGGAGATGCATATTCCATTGCAATGAAGTCTGTTATAAGATTTTTCCAAATGTTAATGTGTAATTTATTTCTAGTTTTCCAGTTCATGAGGATAGTTTTCTTGGCGATGGTTAGAGCTATGAGGAGTATTTTAGAGTTTATAATTTTATCAGTGATTATTGTGAGGTCTCCCAGCAAGCAAAGAGAAGGCGACATTGGGATGTGGCAGCCAACTATAGTGGATAGTGACTGTGTGACCTCTTCCCAAAAGTGTTTGATTGGAGTGCAGTGCCAGGTTGCATGGATGTATGTATCTGTAGAATTTTGATTGCAATGTGTGCAAACTTCTGATGTGAAACCCATTTTAGCTAATCTATTGCCCGTGTAATGTGTTCTATGAAGTATTTTGTATTGTATTAACTGAAGATTTGCATTTTTGGACATGAGATAGATGTTTTTACAGATTTGGGTCCAGAAGCTGGCATCAGGAGCTATTGAAAGATCGTTTTCCCATTTTATTGTTGGTAAGTATATGGTCTGAAGTTGGTTTGAAATCATTTTGTATATTTTAGAGAGAAGTTTCTTTGGGGAGGAAATGTTGACCAAGTCTGATATTGCCGCTGGAAGTTCTAAAGTTGTGTCTCTGATGTTTATTTTTGTCAGAACAGAAGATTTGATTTGTAGGTATTTTAAGAATTCGTTGCTCCCGATGCCATAATCCTGGGCTAGTTGCGGAAATGGTCTAAATGTGTTAGATTTGAAAATGTGCTTAATGTGGGTAATACCCCTTTCTGCCCATGTGTGAAAATTCAATGTTTTTTTATTGCTTATAAAGTCACGGTTGTTCCACAGTGGTGTGAAGTTAGATGGAACTAATTTAGAATTTGTGATATGGTGAAATTTCCACCAGGCTGTCAGAGTGGAAGCTATAGTTACTGCATTAAAACATGTGTGTTGTTTGATTGATTTGGTGAGGAACGGTATGTCAGCTATATTTAATTCTTTGCATAGTGATTGTTCTATATCTAGCCATATAATATCGGATTGGGTGGGGTGAATCCATTTGTATATGTATTGCAG
Source organism: Micropterus dolomieu (assembly GCF_021292245.1). NCBI lineage: Eukaryota > Metazoa > Chordata > Actinopteri > Centrarchiformes > Centrarchidae > Micropterus > Micropterus dolomieu. The sequence goes on from NW_025730543.1 coordinate 1,111, forward strand.
TTGGTTAGCCATTGAGTAATATTGGAAATTTGGAGCTTCTAGTCCTCCTTGAACCTTACTTTTTTGTAGTGTAGTGAGTTTTATCCTTGGCGTTTTATTTTTCCAGTAGAAGTGAGTGATAATGGAGTCTAGTGATTTAAACCAGGTGAGTGTAGGGTGGGTTGGAATC
>NW_025730544.1:0-1243 GCF_021292245.1 Micropterus dolomieu
CTGTCTTTTTGGAATTCAAACTATACAGGGCTGCAGTGGAGTCTGAAAAATGACAGCTCTCTCAGGCCTCACCTCTTCTATCCACTGTAACCCTAAAATAATAGCAACCATTTCTGCTGTGTAAACAGACAGTTTATCATTAATTATTTTACATATAACTACATCAAACTCAGGTTTGTATGCTCCTGATCCTACATGTTCAGTCCCTGGATCTTTTGATCCGTCAGTAAATAATAGCATATAATTATAATAATTATTCTTCACATAATCTTGAACCAAATATCCAATATTATCCACATTACTTTCACTCCATTCTTTCTTCTTCTCTAGAAGCTTCAAGTCCACATTGGGCACAGGAAATATCCACAGAGGAACATTACCCCATACAGTATTTGGTCCATATTCTATGTTATTTAATCCATATTCTTCTGCTACTGCATTAATATTCCAGCCAAATCCTTTACCTTTCAGTTGTTGTGTATATTCAGTCACACAGAACCTTTGTTGCAGGTTGTTCCTCTCCAGATCCTTTTAACTTGACCCAATATGCTAAACTTAGAACTTAGACAACTTAGAACATCTCAAATATAATGGCAGTTCATCAGCTTCTACCAGCAGTGCATCAGTAGGGGTTATTTTCACTGCACCTATGCTGAGTCTTAGAGCTCTGAACTGTATTCTGTCTAATTTTTCTAAAATACTCTTGGCTGCTGCTCCATATACCATACATCCATAATCAATACACGATTGTATTAAGGCCCTATAAATATCTAGTAGTGATTGTTTATCTGCTCCCCATTGGTAACCAGAAACTGACCTCATGAGATTCAGAACCTTTTTACATTTTGTTTCAACCAATGTTTTTCCCTCTTTTCCATATAGCACCATCATCTGCATAAAGTGATGACCCAATATCTCTATCAACATTTAAAAAAAAATCATTTATCACGATGTTAAACAAAATAGGGCTTATAGCGCTCCCTTGAGGAATACCATTTTCAATTTCAAAATCCTCCGACAGAGCATCTCCAACTTTAACCCGGAACATTTAGTTAGACAGGAAGTCTAAAACCCAGTTGGATAGTCTTCCGCCAATACCCATTTCATGCATTTTTATCAGTAGTCCTTCTCTCCACATTGAATCATAAGCTTTCTCAATATCATAATATACTACAGCCATGACCTCTTTCATACTAACCGTCTTTTCTGCCTCATTGCTAACTTTAACTAAAGCGTCTACCGT
>NW_025730545.1:0-1212 GCF_021292245.1 Micropterus dolomieu
CTGTTGGGGTTAGACAGACAAAGAGCAGACAGTCAATGAATTTGACAAGTCCATATTTCAGAGCTACTCGTATGCAATCCTACTCCAGCAGAATCAATATTGTACTTATTGCAATTGCTTTAGAAAATAAGGCATAAATACCCAACCTTTAGCAATTCTCAAGTCAACAGCATATAAGCCATTAGAGAGGACCGCTGACGGCAAGGTGGAACTCGGGGTCTTCACCATGTAGCCAACGCTGGTTAGTGACTGCGGAGCAACGCCTGCTTTGCTATAGCGACACTCAACCATGAACCTATGCAGATACGTGGGTTAACATTTAAGCTTAGCACTACACAAAAACACAACAGAGTGGTAGAATTGTGCCCACAGAGTCAAAGTGTATTGTGTAACACTAACCTGAGCGGATCACGTGTTGCAATTACGCCATACTGGAGGGTCAGAGACTGGACGACAGTCTGCACTTCAGCCAGGTAGATCATCGTCTCACCAACTTCCTGTCAAGGAAAGTCAACTTGTCAGCTATTTGCTTCAGGTTTCCCAGCAGATTACACAGCATGCATAATGTAATGCCTGAAGCACACCAAATCCCTTTGTGATTTAGCAATCTGCTCTTTTAATGACCACCACATTGAGAAACACATAATATTCCGTGCACCTTACAGCACAGTTAAAAATCTGAAATCTAGATGCAACACTATCAACCTGTGACATAACCGTGCGCTACAATGGCAGGTCAGGGCGAGGAAGTCGAGGCAAACGTAGAGGGCTGCAGCATTAAACGTGCTGCCGGTATTTGGGACAAGCGTCTCAGGGACAGGCCTTTTTCTGCCTGTCAGAGAACATGAAATCTTTAGCAACTTAACTGAAAGTTAAATGTAATCCCTTCTGTTCACAGTATAGGTAGTAACCCCATTGCAGAAAATAAAATCATCTCCCCTTCAAGGATCTTGCCAATTGTTCAGTCAATCTCAATCGGATGTGGGCAATAAGTCGGAATTGAGCATGAAGGCCTGCAGTGTGAATATAGCTTATCTAGGACTAAGCTTTTAAATTTCCAACTGTCCAACTTGCTAAAAAAGTAACAAAGTGGAAAGTGCACTGGGAAAAATATAAACACAAAGGGCATGACTTACATAAGCATGAACTCCACATTCTGAATTTTTGAACTTAAAGATGGCAACTTTGTCGTTGACAATGACTGGTTTACAG
>NW_025730546.1:0-1631 GCF_021292245.1 Micropterus dolomieu
GTCAACTGTCTTCAGCAACCTCCCCTTGTTAGCTGAGCTTGGCTGTTCCTCACCCAGCTGTATTCCTCCTACACAGCTGTTTCCAGTTTCAATTGTTGATGTTGTTTCCACCTACATGTTTCATTGGTGATCAACAGCACCTGTAACTGTTTAATCATACACCTGACGATATGCCTACAAAATCCCTGACTTTGTGCAAGTGCACCTACAGGCATTTATGCTGTTATGAAGGCAAAGGGTGGTCAGACCAAATACTGATTTGATTTAGATTCTTCTTCTGTCCTCTCACTTTGCATTTTTTCAATTGATAAATATAATCTATTAACATGTCTACTTTGGAAAGCATTCTTAATTTTCAGTATTTTTTCCACATCTGCCTAAAACGTGCGCACAGTGCTGTTTGTAATGCAGAGACTATGACATAGCAGGCGTGCAACAATACCAGTGACACAGAAGACAACATGTGAAAAGGCTACCTTTACTGGTTGACCCAATCACCTTACTCAGTTTAGCGTTCACAGACAAGAGGAGATGTGGGCAACGGTAAATGAAGCCACTGTTAGACTTCCTACAAACAATTCATCCTGCAACAAATAGGCCTACTGTACACAAAGACATACTAGCCTGCTAGGCTTCCAAAGGTTACGATACGCAGGGACTCAGGGCCGTTAACACATCCGGACTCAGAAGCTGCGTAAGCCATAGGCTGCTAATCACTGGGAAAGGCGCCACTGCTTTGTGTGAAAGCAGCCTTGCAAACGCTGTACTACTAACAGTATGTTTTTGGGTTTTTTTAATAAGCCTACGCCCTAACATACAAAGAGCGGCTTACACTTCTCTCCCAATCTCACGTTACAGGGAAAAAACAGCTGTCAGAAGTGGGATTTGAACCCACGCCTCCAGGGGAGACTGCGACCTGAACGCAGCGCCTTAGACCGCTCGGCCATCCTGACTGCGCGCTGCTGCTGCTTTGTGGAAAGTTTGCCATATCATGATAGAGCACGTAAGTCGTGATAGGGTAGACTACATCATGACATATTATCATAGCCAAAATTTCCACATACAACAAGATCAGACTAAGGTCTGCGGCATTTGCGCTTAAAACCAGGTCCCACCGAGATTTGAACTCGGATCGCTGGATTCAGAGTACAGAGTGCTAACCATTACACCATGGAACCGCGACGCAGGGGGTGCCAAGCTCCTTCCTACATGATATCACCATGAATGTCATCTCTGCAGAGACAAGGCGTGGGAAAGCTGTCTGGGGAGGGGGTTCCCCAAGCTATTTGGCCGTGATCCGACAAGTACTTCTGATGGACCGTACTGGCCCCTTCGTTTTGAGCACTGTGGCCTCAAAACGCAGAAATCTGAGTTCACATCTCAGTGAAACCTCGTTTTTATGATGAGTACAAGACAGAATTCAAAGTATGCATCCGTCATGTAACTCAAAAGCATTGGCCTCTTTCAAACCCTTTTTCTGTGCAGCCTCAGTTGATTCTCTCTCTCTCTCTTCGTGTCTCTTCGGGGCTCTGTGGGGCATCGCTTCCAGGACTCGGTGTTCTTCTTGACGCTGAACATCGCTCTTAATGACTTTCGCTGTATTTTTGGAGTCGTTGTCATGCTGCAGAATA
>NW_025730547.1:0-2532 GCF_021292245.1 Micropterus dolomieu
TGTACCTAATAAAGAGGTGTTGTAAAGGTGTACATAATAAAGAGGTGTTCTACTGTGTCAGATTGTACAGGTGTACCTAATAAAGAGGTGTTGTAAAGGTGTACATAATAAAGAGGTGTTCTACTGTGTCAGATTGTACAGGTGTACCTAATAAAGTGGTGTTTTACAGATGTACCTAATAAAGAGGCTTTGTATAGGTGTACCTAATAAAGAGGTGTTGTACAGGTGTACCTAATAAAGAGGTGTTGTACATGTGTTCCTAATAAAGAGGTGTTGTACTGTGTCAGATTGTACAGGTGTACCTAATAAAGCGGTGTTCTACTGTGTCAGATTGTACAGGTGTACCTAATAAAGAGGTGTTGTACAGGTGTACCTAATAAAGAGGCATTGTACAGGTGTACCTAATAAAGTGGTGTTGTACAGGTGTACCTAATAAAGAGGTGTTGTACAGTTGTACCTAACAAAGCGGTGTTGTACTGTGTCAGATTGTACAGGTGTACCTAATAAAGAGGTGTTGTACAGGTGTACCTAATAAAGGGGTGTTGTACATGCGTACCTAATAAAGAGGCGTTGTACATGTGTACCTAATAAAGAGTTGTTCTACAGGTGTACCTCAGAAAGCAGTTTTGTACAGGTGTACCTAATAAAGAGGTGTTCTACTGTGTCAGATTGTACAGGTGTACCTAATAAAGTGGTGTTGTACATGTGTACCTAATAAAGACGTGTTGTACATGTGTTCCTAATAAAGCTGTGTTGTACAGGTGTACCTAATAAAAAGGTGTTGTACTGTGTCAGATTGTACAAGGTGTACCTAACAAAGCGGTGTTGTACTGTGTCAGATTGTACAGGTGTACCTAATAAAGAGGTGTTGTAAAGGTGTACATAATAAAGAGGTGTTCTACTGTGTCAGATTGTACAGGTGTACCTAATAAAGAGGTGTTGTAAAGGTGTACATAATAAAGATGTGTTGTACAGGTGTACCTAATAAAGTGGTGTTGTACTGTGTCAGATTGTACAGGTGTACCTAATAAAGTGGTGTTGTACAGGTGTTCCTAATAAAGAGGTGTTGTACAGGTGTACCTAATAAAGAGGTGTTGTACAGGTGTACCTAATAAAAAGGTGTTATACATGTGTTCCTAATATAGCGGTGTTGTACAGGTGTACCTAACAAAGCGGTGTTCTACTGAGTCAGATTGTACAGGTGTACCTAATAAAGAGGTGTTCTACTGAGTCAGCTTGTACAGGTGTACCTAATAAAGAGGTGTTGTACAGGTGTACCTAATAAAGCGGTGTTGTACTCCATCAGATTGTACAGGTGTACCTCATAAAGCGGTGTTGTACTCCATCAGATTGTACAGGTGTACCTAATAAAGCGGTGTTGTACTGTGTCAGATTATACAGGTGTACCTAATAAAGAGGCTTTGTACAGGTGTACCTAATAAAGAGGTGTTGTACAGGTGTACCTAATAAAGAGGTGTTGTACATGTGTTCCTAATAAAGAGGTGTTGTACTGTGTCAGATTGTACAGGTGTACCTAATAAAGCGGTGTTGTACTGTGTCAGATTGTACAGGTGTACCTAATAAAGAGGTGTTGTACAGGTGTACCTAATAAAGGGGTGTTGTACATGCGTACCTAATAAAGAGGCGTTGTACATGTGTACCTAATAAAGAGTTGTTCTACAGGTGTACCTCAGAAAGCAGTTTTGTACAGGTGTACCTAATAAAGTGGTGTTGTACAGGTGTACCCAATAAAGAGGTGTTCTACTGTGTCAGATTGTACAGGTGTACCTAATAAAGTGGTGTTGTACAGGTGTACCTAATAAAGACGTGTTGTACATGTGTTCCTAATAAAGCTGTGTTGTACAGGTGTACCTAATAAAAAGGTGTTGTACTGTGTCAGATTGTACAGGTGTACTTAATAAAGAGGTGTTGTACAGGTGTACCTAATAAAGCGGTGTTGTAGAGGTGTACCTAATAAAGAGGTGATGTACAGGTGTACCTAATGAAGCGGTGTTGTACTCCATCAGATTGTACAGGGGTACCTAACAAAGCGGTGTTGTACTGTGTCAGATTGTACAGGTGTACCTAATAAAGAGGTGTTGTAAAGGTGTACATAATAAAGAGGTGTTCTACTGTGTCAGATTGTACAGGTGTACCTAATAAAGAGGTGTTGTAAAGGTGTACATAATAAAGAGGTGTTCTACTGTGTCAGATTGTACAGGTGTACCTAATAAAGTGGTGTTTTACAGATGTACCTAATAAAGAGGCTTTGTATAGGTGTACCTAATAAAGAGGTGTTGTACAGGTGTACCTAATAAAGAGGTGTTGTTCATGTGTTCCTAATAAAGAGGTGTTGTACTGTGTCAGATTGTACAGGTGTACCTAATAAAGCGGTGTTCTACTGTGTCAGATTGTACAGGTGTACCTAATAAAGAGGTGTTGTACAGGTGTACCTAATAAAGAGGCATTGTACAGGTGTACCTAATAAAGTGGTGTTGTACAGGTGTACCTAATAAAGAGGTGTTGTACAGG
>NW_025730548.1:0-1181 GCF_021292245.1 Micropterus dolomieu
CAACTGCGGACATCTTTGGGGGTGAATTGAGGAGGGCATTTATATGGATTTTCAGATACTTCACAACAGCATCATCAAAAGATGTATTGTTTGATGCCATTGCAGCCTCCAGTATCTTTTTTGGAGAGCCAAACTCCCGGTCAAGGTCTTTAATCACGGCTTTGTTGACTTTTGTCATGCAGTTCTTGATTTTTCCAACAACAGGGCCAGTGATTTCGATCTCATCCGCTACGTTGTCGGACAGACGCTTGATGATGGCGTTGATGTCTGCCACCTGCATGGACCTTTTGGTTTTCAAAGGGGCCTTTGTGACAAGCCTCATGAGCAGGGCAGTGATGAGTTTGCTGGTCATCCGTTCTGATGCGGAAGAAGAAGAATCATTTAACACTGGGGACATATCCCCACCTTCTGAGTGTGACACCTGACTGTCGTTAGGCACTGGTGTACAGGAGGAAGTGATTGCTCTGGGTTTAGAGGTTCCTTCTTCAGGAGCTCCTGAAGTCATCTCAACATTGCATTTGAACAATTGCTGACTTTCAACATGAACCCTGACATTCAAGTTCTCACTATCAAAATCATGGCAGACGGATGCAGATACTTCATCATCATTAATAGATGATACTCTTGAAGTCTGCCTGTTGCTGGCTTCAGGGCACTCCAACCTGATAATGGCATTTTCTGGTGGTGTGGTCAGCACTGTTGTGATTAGGTCTTTGATGTCAGTTAATGCACCTGCCACTTCCTCGCTGTGGCTTTCTTTGTTTGATGGCTCCATCTCCATCCAGAGCAGCACCTGCTGCAAGAACTTTTTCACTGCGTCCTCTGTGATGGCATATGCATTTGTCCTGACAGAGGCAGAGGTACTTCTCACGCATGGGACCGTGGGAATCTTATATGTCTGGCCAGCCATCAGATTACTGTATATTTTATCAGTCAGCTCCTTTGAAAACTTCCTGATCACGCCACTGGATGCAATGTCTTCCAGTGTTTTGTTGGATTGTGCTGCAGCTTTCTCTGGCAGGTTGAATTCATTAAACAAGCTGTCAACATCATTTTTGATGGTCTCAAAATTTAGTTGAGAAAACTGCTGCTCTCTCATGCTGATCAGTGTCGAGTTGCTGGTTGGATCACTAGATGCACGTCTGGGCCTTGGAGAATAAGGAACAGTTCCTGGTAAAATG
>NW_025730549.1:0-1156 GCF_021292245.1 Micropterus dolomieu
TGAAGACATCACGCTTGTAGTCCATGGTGTAGGAGGCATGAAAGTCTTTGTTAAGACAAAACGGTACCTCCTGAAAATTCGGGTCAGCACTTTAAGAGGCACTCTTAGATCTCATCAGCTGGTTTGCTATGGCCTAGACAGCATTGCAGACATTCAGAGACATGTATCAGCTAAAAAACTACAAGAGTTCTTCCCAGACATTCCACTCAGCGACCTGGCAAGACCGAGGGAGATCCATCTCCTTGTGAGTCACAAGGAAGGCCAGCTGGCCCCGCAGAAAATCCGCACGGTAGGGGACCTTGTGCTGTGGGACGGACCGATGGGAAAGACAGTTGCTGGCACCCATCCTGAGTTGTTTGAGGCGGTAACTGTATCAGCTCACACATCGAGAACGCATTTCGCAAGGTCTATGAGAACTGCTGCTGTGAAGTATGAAGAACACACCTGCATGGTCCCCATTCATCGTCAACAAAGCCAGCAACCTCAGGGATTCAGTTGTTTAACTACAACATCCAGCTTCCTCGAGTGGTGGAAATGGGAAAGTATCGGTGCTGGCTGCATTCCAAAATGTGGAGGTTGTCGCTGTGGAAAGAAAAAGAGAGAAAAAGAAATGACCCTCGCTGAAGAAAGGGAGTTGGAGGTGGTAAAGAATGGGCTCACATATGTAGTTGCTGATGAGCACAGTGAGAGGCCTCACTGGCACGCCAAGTACCCCTGGATAGAAGATCCAGCCACATTACCAAGCAACAGGAGTGCAGTTGAGGCAACTTTCTTCAGGACTGAGAGACAGCTGACCAGGGAGTCGGAGTGGAAAGCTGCCTATGCTGCTCAAGTTCACGAGATGGTCGAGCGCCGAGCTGCAATGAAGTTGTCTAAAGACGTCCTTCAGACATGGACTGGCCCAGTCTGGTACATTAGCCACCTCATCGCACCCAACCCACACTCAGTCACAACTCCGGTGAGACTGGTTTGGAACAGTAGTCAGAAGTGCAGAGGGGTGAGTCTGAATGATCTCCTGTTAAAGGGCCCTGACGTCCTCAATTCTATTCGTGCTGTGCTTCTCAGGTTCCGGAGGGGACGTTTTGCGGCTTTGGGAGACATAAGGAAAATGTACAATTCAGTGTGGCTTGATGATCAGGAGGTACATTTGCATAGG
>NW_025730550.1:0-1490 GCF_021292245.1 Micropterus dolomieu
AGCATCTGGAGAAGAGATGAACATGAATTACTTAAAGATTAGAATAGGTTATCATGGATGATTGACTATTTTTATTAAAACCTCTCTTTTCTTTTGATTCTCTCTAGTATTTGTCACAGCAGCTGTCCAGAGTGCTGATTTTTGACTCCTGCTGGTGGAAACTCACAGCCAATAAGAAGGAAACACCGGAGAAGGAAGAGAGGAAAGCGAGCGAGAGAAGAAGAAGCGCCTGATAACATTCCTGGCCGTGTACTAAAAACCTGAGCCAATCAGCTAGTTGTTTTCATTACTGACATTTTCAACATCTCACTGTCTCAGCAGAGGGTTCCCACCTGCTTCAAGAGAGCCACCATCGTTCCTGTACCTAAAAAGTCTGCAGTGTCCAGTCTGAACGACCACCACCCTGTAGCTCTCACCCCCATTCTGATGAAGTGCTTTGAGAAACTGGTTCTTCAGCACCTAAAGAACATCCCAGCCAGCCTGGACCCTCACCAGTTTGCTTTCAGAACCAACAGATCCACAGAGGATGCCATCTCCCCTGCCCTCTACTCAGCCCTCACACACCTTGAGGAAAACAACAGCTACATCAGAATGCTGTTTGTGGATTTCAGCTCAGCGTTTAACACAATCTCACCATGAAGCTGATCAGCAAACTCAGCACTCTGGGTTTAAATACAACACTCTGCAACTGGATACTGGACTTTCTCACAATCAGACCCCAGTCAAACAACGATGAGACTTCGTATCGGGAAGAAATTCATAATCTTGCAGAGTGGTGCTCAGAGAACAACCTACTGCTCAACGTCAGCAAAAACCAAGGAGCTGATCGTTGATTTTAGGAAGAAGGAGATAAAGATACACATTCCTGTCTACATTAGTAGAGCTGAGGCAGAGCAGGTGAATAGTTTCAGGTTTCTGGGAATCAGCATCACAGGGAACCTGACACGCTCGTCTCACATCTCCACACTGGTGAAGAAAGCTCAGAAACAACAGTATTTCTAAAGGAAGCTTAAGAAGACCAAATTCCTGTGCCAAGTTCTTGTCAGCTTTTACAGAGGAGCAACAGAAAGCACGCTGACTGGAAACATCCCTAACTGGTATGGGATGTGCACGGCCCAGGACCGGAGGGCTCTGCAGCGGGTGATTAAAACTGCTCAGAAGATCATTGGTACCCATCTCCTGAGCATCAGTGATATCGGTGAGGTGAGGTGCCTGCAGAGCCCAAAGGATACTAAAGGACAGTACCCACCCAGCCACAGCCTGTTCACCCTGCTGCCTTCTGGGAAGAGATATAGAAGTTTCTGCTGCCGCACCACCAGACTGCAGAGCAGCTTTTCCCCCAAACTATCAGACTCTTAAACTCTGATTCCTCCTCAGCACTGCTCCACTGATGATGGTTTATTTCTGTTTACCATTTTTCATATTTGATTCTGTATTAATGGATATTGTTTGCTATGAAGCAGAAGGGAGTTACAAACGCAATTTCACTA
>NW_025730551.1:0-1257 GCF_021292245.1 Micropterus dolomieu
TGCAATGGTGCATTGAGAGTGATTCATTCAAGTTCAAAATGGAGATCCAGCAGAGGCCAGTCACCAGGAGAGGAATGTTGTCAGTGGCTAGTTCGGTGTACGATCCTCTTGGCTTTGTCGCACCTGTGGTGTTGCCTGCCAAAATCATGCTACAAGAACTTTGCAGAAGAAATTATGGATGGGATGAGACTGTACCACAAGACATCTTGCAACGGTGGTTCAGGTGGTTGGAGGAATTGGATATGCTGTCTGAATTTAAGGTTGATCGGTGCATTAAGCCCCAGGGCTTTGGACAATCAAGACATGCTCAGCTGCATCACTTTGCAGATGCTAGTGAAACAGGATATGGTGCAGTCACATATCTCAGGATGTTGAATGATGGAAATGACATTCATGTTGCATTCCTGATGGGCAAAGCCAGGGTTACACCTTTAAAGACTGTTACTATTCCTCGACTGGAGCTGACTGCTGCTGTGCTTGCCATTCGTGTTGATCTGATGTTGAAGGCTGAGCTGAGATTGCAGTTGCAGCAGTCCATTTTTTGGACCGACAGCACTTCTGTGTTGAAGTATATAAAAAAACGAGGATAAACGTTTTCATACGTTTGTGGCCAACAGGGTTTCGACTATAAGAGGAGCCACTAAAACTTCACAATGGCGATACATCAGCTCCAAGGAAAATCCAGCGGATGAGTCATCCAGAGGAGTGAGGGTTGGAGACTTTATTCATGGCCGGAGGTGGATAGAGGGTCCAAGTTTTTTGAGTGAACCAGAAGCTAACTGGACAACAAATGTTGTAGAAACTATCATAGAACCCGATGATCAGGAGGTCAAGAAGGAAGTCACAGTGAATGTTGTGTCTGTGGATGGCTCACATGATGCCACAAACCGGTTACTGACTTACTTCTCAAGTTGGAGTAAGCTCAAGGTGGCAGTAGCCTGGTTACTTAAATGGAAAGCCATTCTGTTGGAAAAATGTCGCAGGAGGAGGGAGGAGAAAGCTGATGGTAAGCAGAGCACGGACAATAATATGCCACGGAGGAGGCAAGGGTTAAAGGACAAGCCTGGAGGGCAAATTTTGTCCATAGATGACCTTTTGGGAGCCGAGCTAGCTATAATCCGATACTGTCAGCAACAGCGATTTGGAGAGGAAATTGCCATGTTGTCAGCTGGGAAATCTACAGTGAGCAGATGTAGTACAATCCACAGGTTGGATCCGCGCTTGGATGATGGGCTTCTCAGAGTTGGAGGGCGGCTG
>NW_025730552.1:0-1436 GCF_021292245.1 Micropterus dolomieu
AAGTGCGTTTTTAAAAGTGACTTAAAAGAGATCACAGAAGGGGCTATCCTAACGTCTAAGGGCAAATTGTTCCACAGCCGAGGCCCAACCACAGAAAAAGCTCGATCCCCTCTGCGTTTAAGTCTGCAGTGAGGGACTTGTAACAGATTTTGTTCGCCTGATCTGAGACTTCTCGATGGAGTATACGGTTGTAGCAGTTCAGTTAGGTAGCTAGGTGCTTGGTTGCATAAAGCTTTGTACACAAATAACAGGATTTTAAACTCAGTTCTGAAATTAACGGGCAACCAATGAAGAGACCGCAGAATTGGGGTGATATGATCACTTTTACGACTATTTGTGAGGAATCTTGCGGCGGCATTTTGCACCAATTGCAGACGAGCAGTTTGGGACTTCGAGATACCACAGTAAAGTGAATTGCAGTAATCTACACGTGTGGTGATAAAAGCATGAACAGCCATCTCAAGAGTTTTAGGATTAAGAAAAGGTTTGACTTTTGACAAGAGACGTAGGTGATAAAAACTAGAGCTTATTACCGAGGAGATTTGTTTATCAAAATTTAAAGACTCATCCAGTAGAACACCCAGGTTCCGAACACTTGAGGATCTAAACGCCGCTAGTCTGCCTAGGTCGAGGGTGGCAGCCTGGGGATTAACAGTGGGCCCGAAAACAATGATCTCTGTTTTGGTTTCATTTAAAAACAAAAAATTTTGGTCCAGCCAAAATTTTACTTCATCTAGACAACCTAAGAATGATGAAAGGGCAGAGGGATCATTTCTCTTGATTGGAACGTACATTTGGGTGTCGTCTGCATAACAGTGAAAAGATACCCCATGTCTTCTTAGAATGTTGCCCAGCGGTAACATGTAGAGGGAAAAGAGAGAAGGAGCTAAGATAGATCCTTGAGGAAGGCCACAGGTTAGATGCGCAACAGACGATGAGCAATTTCCTAGCTTTACTCTGAAAGTACGACCCGAGAGATAAGACTGGAACCACTGGAGGACGATGCCTTTTAGCCCCACATCACATTCTAGTCTGGATATCAGAATGGAGTGGTCGATCGTATCAAACGCTGCCGACAGATCCAGAAGAATAAGAGCCACAAAGTCACCAGTGTCAGTGGAACGATAGATGTCATTTAAAACTCTCAGCAGAGCAGATTCAGTACTGTGAGCAGACTTAAAACCAGATTGAAATTTTTCAGAAATATCATTGCGTTTTAGAAAGATCTGGAGTTGGTCAAGCACAACTTTTTCTAACACCTTAGAGACAAAAGGCAAAACAGAGATAGGGCGGAAGTTATTTAACACGGTAGGATCCAGTGAGGGCTTCTTGAGTAACGGAGTGACAGTGGCCTCCTTAAGGGCAGCAGGGATAGAGCCGGTAAGGAGGCACTTATTAATAAAGGAAACCAATCCTGGCCCAACTGAATCAATAAC
>NW_025730553.1:0-675 GCF_021292245.1 Micropterus dolomieu
AAGACGTCAAATTTCAACGCTGTTGAGTTCTATAGAAGTCTATTGGACTGCCCCGCACGTTGAAAAATGAAGCCGAAGGTATACCCAGTGCGTCAAAACAGTGACGCCAGGGTCCCTTGACCCTGCGTCAGACATTTGACGAGTAGGGAGTGAGACTGTGTTGTGGATTAATTGCTTTTTGAATAAAGGATTCATATTGTATTACTTTTCCATGTGTATGGATTTCATTTGGCGTAGGTGGCACAAAGTTTCATAAATTGTTAAATCCTCCCAAATTGAGTACATAGTGTACTGTAGATTTTTGGAACAACAGGGAGAGGACACCACAATGTTTTTTGACCTTTTATCTTGCTAGGATCACTCCTCTTGTCACGATCCTGTCCTGAGTGCTGTGTTTTCGGGTTTGGTTTTGTATCTGCTATTTAGTCGGTTTTGGTTCAATGTCTTCGTTCTTAGTCCTGTACTTTAGTTCATGTCTTTAGTGTTTACTCCTGGTCTTGTGTTCTCTGTTTAGCTCTGTGTATTCCCTTGTTCATTTACTGGTTCTGTTCAGCTCTCTTTGTACCGGTCTGTCATGTGTTATAGATTGTTTCCTGCATCTCAGCCCTGTGTCTTAGCTCCTAGTTTTGTGTCTTAGTGTTTTATTCTGGTCTGTGTTCTGTCTGTGTGGGTTAC
>NW_025730554.1:0-1078 GCF_021292245.1 Micropterus dolomieu
GAAAGAAAGAATCGTCTTTGACATCATTCTCTCTGACGAGACAGTTTGGCCATGGCAACTTTCACATGGTGGTATGTACACAAATCTGTTGACAATTTTGTTTGATTCACATAGTAGCACAAAACCAATTATGCCTTATCCCAGATTATCTCAAATATTATTTGAAAAATAATCATACTTACAATTTACTTATTTTCCACAACTGTATCCCAGACGCTGTAGATTTGAAAATCAAGAGGAAGGCGTTTGATGTTGTGATGGCAATAAGGAGACTTGAGGAGGAGAAGAAGATTGTTCTTTCTGAGATGGCAAAGCATTGGAAATCTCTCTCCACTCGTGCAGACACACTCAAGGAGATGTCATCCCAGCTTTCCAGTGAGGCATTGCAAAGTACGTATTTAAGTAATGTGTTGTAATACTATACTGTACATTGTAATTTTTTTTCTGATAATTTTTTGTTTTACTCCCATAAGGTGAGCTGTGGGCTCTAAATGAAGAAGGGATCGAGGGTTTCCTCAGCTTAACTTTGAGAAAGAAGCAAGAAGTCACCAGAATGATGAAGCATGCAAGAGACTGCTATGCTCAAGTTTTGACTGGAACAAGTATGGACTTCCAGAATGATTGGGATGGATACGACAGTGATTCTGAACTGTCAGATTGAGGAGCTCTCGAAGTGATAAATGACCAGTTATTCACTTTTGGTTCGATTTCTTATATTTGTCAGTGTTTTGTTTGTTTGTTTTTAGTAGTGGGGGCAGGTCCAAAAAAATCACCAGTTAAAGCTGCCGTCGCCCTATTTCTGATACCGTGGGGGGGCAGAAATGTTCAGTTACACCTCAATGTAGTACATGAGATCCACGGGGAGGAGTTGTATCTGGATCCGACTCCTCCCCGTGGATTTCATGTTCTGCAGTGAGAACCATCTCGAAATGTTGCTGTGGGGGGCCACCACGGTCAAATCAACAAAGAGGAAACACTGTTTGTAAGTCAGATATGCTTGAATAATAGTAATTATCATATCTACATGTTACATTACAACAATAATAATGAATGTAGTTATACAAACTGAAATTAATTT
>NW_025730555.1:0-836 GCF_021292245.1 Micropterus dolomieu
CCTCTCTGGGCCGTATCCCTTGCCCGCCTCTCCTGCCCCGTCTCACTTGCCCGTCTCACTTGCCCGTCTCTCCTGTCCTGTCTCACTTGTCCATCTCACTTGGCCGTATCACTTGCCCGTCTCTCCTGCCCCGTCTCACTTGCCCGTCTCACTTGGCCGTCTCTCCTGTCCTGTCTCACTTGTCCATCTCACTTGGCCGTATCACTTGGCCGTCTCTCCTGCCCTGTCTCACTTGTCCGTCTCACTTGTCTGTCTCACTTGCCCTGTCTCACCAGGCTGCCACCCTTGCCCGTCTCTCCTGTCCTGTCTCACTTGTCCATCTCACTTGCCCGTATCACTTGCCCGTCTCTCCTGCCCCGTCTCACTTGCCCGTCTCACTTGCCCGTCTCTCCTGTCCTGTCTCACTTGTCCATCTCACTTGGCCGTATCACTTGCCCGTCTCTCCTGCCCTGTCTCACTTGTCCGTCTCACTTGTCTGTCTCACTTGCCCGTCTCACTTGCCCGTCTCTCCTGACCCGTCTCACTTGCCCGTCTCTCCTGCCCCGTCTCACTTGCCCGTCTCTCCTGCCCTGTCTCACTTGTCCGTCTCACTTGTCTGTCTCACTTGCCCGTCTCACTTGGCCGTCTCTCCTGCCCCGTCTCACTTGGCCGTCTCTCCTGCCCCGTCTCACTTGGCCGTCTCTCCTGCCCCGTCTCTCCTGCCCCGTCTCACTTGCCCGTCTCTCCTGCCCCGTCTCACTTGCCCGTCTCACTTGGCCGTCCCTCCTGTCCTGTCTCACTTGCCCGTCTCTCCTGCCCCGTCTCACTTGCCCGTCTCACTTGGCCGTCTCTCCTGT
>NW_025730556.1:0-1244 GCF_021292245.1 Micropterus dolomieu
ATGAGAATTATTTTAGTAAGTTGATAACTTTATATATTGTATCAAACAAAGAAAGGTCCAGCTCAGACAAGTTAAACAGCCTTTATTCAGACGGTTAATTCAGACAAGCTAAACAGCCTTTATTCAGACGGTTAATTCAGACAAGTTAAACAGCCTTTATTCAGACGGTTAATTCAGACAAGTTAAACAGCCTTTATTCAGACGGTTAATTCAGACAAGTTAAACAGCCTTTATTCAGACGGTTAATTCAGACAAGCTAAACAGCCTTTATTCAGACGGTTAATTCAGACAAGTTAAACAGCCTTTATTCAGACGGTTAATTCAGACAAGTTAAACAGCCTTTATTCAGACGGTTAATTCAGACAAGTTAAACAGCCTTTATTCAGACGGTTAATTCAGACAAGTTAAACAGCCTTTATTCAGACGGTTAATTCAGACAAGTTAAACAGCCTTTATGTAAATGCTCCATATTTGTATAGCGCCTTTCTAGTCTTTTCGACCACTCAAAGCGCTTTTACACTACATCTGCATTCACCAGTCAAACACATTCATACACTGAGCCTAAGTGCTCAAACGGAAACTAACATTCACACTCAATCATACTCTGGCGGAACAGCCGCCAGGGGCAATTCGGGGTTCAGTATCTTTTCAAAAACAAGTTACAAAGTGCTTTAAGTGTAAAGTCAATAACACCCAAGAGACAATAATACAAAAACAATACAAGATAAAAGCATGAAAACATTGAAAAGACTAAAACACACGTTTAAGATAAATATAAAATTAGTAAAATACAATAAAATAAAAGGGATAAAATAAAGTCAAATAAGATCGGGAAAGGCTCTCCTATAAAAGTATGTTTTAAGAAGGGACTTAAAAGAGTTCACTGACTCAGCCGACCTGATTTCCTCAGGCAGGCTGTTCCAGAGCCTCGGGGCCCTGACAGCAAACGCTCTGTCCCCTTTAGTTTTCAGTCGAGACTCTGGAACAGACAACAGACCTCTGCCCGAGGATCTCAAGGTACGTGCTGGTGTGTATGGGACTAAAAGGTCAGAAATATAACAAGGCGAGAGGCCATGAAGAGCTTTAAAAGTGATCAATAGAATTTTAAAGTCAATTCTAAAACATACTGGGAGCCAGTGTAATGAAGCTAAAATAGGAGTAATGTGGTCATATTTCTTTGTTCTGGTTAAAAGCCTGGCAGCTGAGTTCTGGACAGTCTGGAGTCGATCAGTAGATTTTTGGGT
>NW_025730557.1:0-3052 GCF_021292245.1 Micropterus dolomieu
ACTGGGTCTACTCTTCTTAATCGTTCGCGCACTCGCCAACGCTCAACTCTGATCCCTCTCCCTCTCAAACCACCAGTGATGTAAGTCTCTCCTGAGCCAGGGGTTTGTCTAAGAACTTCAGTAATAAGACGATCAAGATCATCATTAGAAATGTTAGTAAAACTCCCATAGTCCAGTAAACCAAGTTGTGTCCTGTGGTTGTACAGTGTGTGAATGTTTACAGACAACATTCGAGAGATGGCCATCCAGCTAAATCCTAAATCCCGCATGTGAGTCAGCTGAACAGCTGATATGTTGTACCTTTAAAAGAGAAAAAAAAAGACGTGTTAATGTGTGCTGAAAAACTCTAACTACTGTTACAAGTAAAACTATTGTATTGGAAATATTAGGCTACTTCAGAAAAAGAACAAAAGTATCAGCAGTACCAAAAAAAGCAAACAAGTACTCATCAGAATAATATATATTATATTCAGTGGTGGACAATAATGTTGTTCATTTACTTGAGTACTGTACTGTTTTGAGTATCTGTGGGTCTTTACTTGAGTTTCTTCTCTTTTTATTTTTACTTATGACTTTTTATTTTTATTTTCACTCCACTACAGTTGAAAGTAGTGTGTATATATATATATATGTATAAATTTTCTTTTCTAAAATGCGATCAGCCATACGCTTTTTTCGTCACAGGAGAAAGAAACTATCACAGCAAACTACTGCTCCTACGCGGTCAATCAAGTTCAAAGTGCTTGCTGCATTTTTGAACAGTCATTTGAACAGTTCAATTTGTTCAGTGTTTAGTTTTGGGTAAACAAAGTTAGAGATGTGTGTCAGGCAATCAGTGCATTTGCTAGGTTGTTTCAGACCTATTCTGTAAATGCATTGTGGCAACAATACAACAATGTGTTAACATTATAAAGAAAATGGACTTCTGAATGTTGAGTAGTTTTAAAAGCAAGTATTCTGATTCTTTCACTTAATTTCACTTAAATTTGACTGAACAAAACTTCTATTGAAGTAAGATTTGACCAGTTGCAGCAAATGAAAATTTTCAAGTGAAGTACAAGTACCTCAATTTTGTACTTACGTACAGTACTTAACTAAATGTAGTTACTTTCCACCACTCCATAACACCTTAAATTAATAGTTTTTGCTAGCAACTTATATATACAAAGAAAACTTCTATATTCTTGGCCTCCATCGACCTCTATCCCAATATGCTTGTTTCCATTTATATCACTTACCTCGGCCTTCCTCTCTGAGATGCAGAATGTGTTCCCACACCAAAAGCTTCCATTTGAAGTGTTACTTCAGCC
This sequence comes from Micropterus dolomieu, assembly GCF_021292245.1. NCBI lineage: Eukaryota > Metazoa > Chordata > Actinopteri > Centrarchiformes > Centrarchidae > Micropterus > Micropterus dolomieu. The sequence continues at coordinate 1,311 of NW_025730557.1, forward strand.
GACATTTCCCAAAGAGACTCATAAATTCCTTCAAGAATGATGCATAACGTTCTTTCAGCAACGTTTTGTTGAACAGGATTGCTCATAAGCACTAAGAATGTCGCAATAATGGACATATGATCCTCAAGTTGACGCGATATAATTTCCAAACTGTTTATGTCGTTTGGAGTATGTCCACTTGTTGCAAAAAAAAACTGCAGTTCAGCAAAGTATTGGACTATTTCAGCCGATGCCATTTTGTAAATCCAGGGAATTCATAAAGGTATCCCTTTGATGGCATGGTTCATTCCATATATTCATACTTTCATTCCATATATTCAGACTTCCATTCCATATATTCAGACTTTCATTCCATATATTCAAGGTTCATTCCATATATTCAGACTTCCATTCCATATATTCAAGGTTCATTCCATATATTCAGACTTCCATTCCATATATTCAGACTTTCATTCAATATATTCAAGGTTCATTCCATATATTCAAGGTTCATTCAATATATTCAGACTTTCATTCAATATATTCAAGGTTCATTCAATATATTCAGACTTCCATTCAATATATTCAGACTTCCATTCAATATATTCAGACTTCCATTCAATATATTCAGACTTCCATTCAATATATTCAAGGTTCATTCAATATATTCAAGGTTCATTCAATATATTCAGACTTCCATTCCATATATTCAGACTTCCATTCCATATATTCAGACTTCCATTCCATATATTCAGACTTCCATTCAATATATTCAGACTTTCATTCCATATATTCAGACTTCCATTCCATATATTCAGACTTTCATTCCATATATTCAGACTTTCATTCCATATATTCAAGGTTCATTCAATATATTCAGACTTTCATTCCATATATTCAGACTTTCATTCCATATATTCAGACTTCCATTCCATATATTCAGACTTCCATTCCATATATTCAGACTTCCATTCCATATATTCAAGGATCATTCCATATATTCAGACTTCCATTCCATATATTCAAGGATCATTCCATATATTCAGACGGACAAACCATAAATATATATATTATTTCCTAAACGGCATGCCATAATATATATGTGTATATATATATATGTATATGTGTGTGTATATATATATATATATATATATATGTGTGTGTATATATATATATATATGTGTGTGTGTGTGTATGTATATATATATGTGTATGTATATATATATATATATGTGTGTGTGTATATATATATATATATATATGTGTGTGTGTGTATATATATATATATATGTGTGTGTGTATATATATATGTGTGTATATATATATATATATGTGTGTGTATATATATATATATATATATGTGTGTGTATATATATATATATATATATATATGTGTGTATATATATATATATATATACAGTGCCCTGCGAAAGTATTCGGCCCCCTTGAACTTTTCGACCTTTTGCCACATTGCAGGCTTCAAACATAAAGATATAAAACTGTAATTTTTTGTGAAGAACCAACAACAAGTGGGACACAAGCATGAAGTGGAACGAAATTTATTGGATATTTCAAACTTTTTTAACAAATAAAAAACTGAAAAATTGGGCGTGCAAAATTATTCAGCCCCTTTACTTTCAGTGCAGCAAACTCTCTCCAGAAGTTCAGTGAGGATCTCTGAATGATCCAATGTTGACCTAAATGACTAATGATGATAAATAGAATCCACCTGTGTGAAATCAAGTCTCCGTATAAATGCACCT
>NW_025730558.1:0-1089 GCF_021292245.1 Micropterus dolomieu
TTCTTTCTTTCCAATTTAAAGGCAGATGGTAATGGTGGTTTTAAACTTTTTTCCATGGTCAGAACATGACAAACACTTGAGGCCGTACAGAGAAAACTATTTAATATGTAACTTTACATTTTTTCATACAAGTGGAGGCGCGTTACTCAGTCTCCACTCCCTGCTGTCACATCTCTACGCTAGCTCTCTCACCCAAATCAAGAAGCAGTACCATGGAGCGTAGCTTTAATGTCCGAAGCTGTATGCAGCTGACAGTAGCTAACGGTGATGTAATTTAGCTACACATTAGCTACATAGCTTTATGTGGCCTGTTTGATCATTTTATCACGAGCAAAAATGTAACTTAGGAACAAGTTGTCACCACATGCCCTGTCCTCAGTCTCTAACAAACTAACTGCATTAGCTACTTCCATCAATATGTTAAATAAAGTAGATAGCTTGTGCACCTAGCTAGGAGGCGAACAACTGGCAAACAACTGAAATAATGCCCAGAAAACATACAGTATATACATAGATGAGCTTGCTTGCTTTGCTAATGTCACTTACACAAAGCTTACCTTTCTTTATGTTTTCTTTTTAAGTGGCAATAAATGTTTAACGTGGTCCCGGCAGTCTCCACACGGTTACACTTAAGAATTTACAGATTGCTGTGTGTTCTTCTGGACGCTTTTTACAGATTCATTCTTTATGGTTTAGGTAGCTAAATGTTATTGTTAAGATTTTGCTGACATATCCTCCTATTTCCAGACAGCCACAGCTTCTCCTGTCTCCACCATTCACTTTCTTGGAGTGCGTGAAGGGGGGCGGGGAGGAGTGACAACTGTTAACGGTCACAACGCATTTTTAATCAGCGTTATTGGTTGCATTTGAAGCAATAAGCTTTACATCCAATCAAAGTAAGGATGCTAACAAATAAATCGGACAATGTCAAGGCAAGTTATTGATATTCCCAAAGTTATGGTCTTGACTGGTCTTCAAATAAAATCCAGAGTCCTCTATGTGCGAGACCGAGACAAGACTGAGTACAAATGCGGTCGATTCCGAGACGAGACCAAGACCATTAAAAAGTGGTCTTGAGACGGGTCTTGG
>NW_025730559.1:0-726 GCF_021292245.1 Micropterus dolomieu
GAACAAAATGAACACACCTGGCGTCATTCATTACACACAACGACTCAAAATTGAAAACACCTGTTGCTAATGCTGTGACCACATGTATAAAAGCAAGTTCAGAGTGCGCAGTTTGCTGAAGATTCCAAACAAACACAATGGATGACGGCAGAGTCAGGGGAGGAAGAGGAGCAGGCCAACGAGGAAGAGGAGCAGGCCAGGGAGGAAGAGGAGCAGGCCAACGAGGAAGAGGAGCAGGCCAACGAGGAAGAGGAGCAGGCCAGGGAGGAAGAGGAGCAGGCCAGGGAGGAAGAGGAGCAGGCCAGGGAGGAAGAGGAGGAGGCCAACGAAGAAGAGGAGCAGGCCAGGGAGGAAGAGGAGGAGGCCAAGGAAGAAGAGGAGCAGGCCAAGGAGGAAGAGGAGCAGGCCAAGGAGGAAGAGGAGCAGGCCAGGGAGGAAGAGGAGGAGGCCAGGGAAGAAGAGGAGCAGGCCAAGGAGGAAGAGGAGCAGGCCAGGGAGGAAGAGGAGCAGGCCAGGGAGGAAGAGGAGCAGGCCAGGGAGGAAGAGGAGCAGGCCAGGGAAGAAGAGGAGGAGGCCAAGGAGGAAGAGGAGCAGGCCAAGGAAGAAGAGGAGCAGGCCAAGGAGGAAGAGGAGGAGGCCAAGGAAGAAGAGGAGGAGGCCAAGGAGGAAGAGGAGCAGGCCAGGGAGGAAGAGGAGCAGGCCAGGGAGGAAGAGGAGCAGGCCAAG
>NW_025730560.1:0-1565 GCF_021292245.1 Micropterus dolomieu
GTTTGTGTTCCTGCAGCTCACATGAAGCCACAGCGCCTTCAGCAGGGGACGATAAACTGCTGGTCTCAGTGGAGGCAGCGTGTCTCTGTGGTGGTGAAGTAAAAAGAGTTAGGATCTCACTCTGTTTCCCAGCAGCCTCTCTGCCTCTCCTCTCTCTCTCTCTTAAGGCGTCCGCACACACTGTCCAGATGGTGATTGGCTGTGAGTGGCGTCCGTCGAGCCAATCGCAGCAGGAGGTGTAGATCCTCTGTTCTGGTGTCTGTGGATCAGTGTGTCTCTGTGGTGAAGATGTGACATCAGCTGATGATAGATGAGCTGTGATCTCACTCTGTTTACTGATGTCTCTCTTTCAGGTGCACATTTTGCCCAGAGGATGTACGGATGTGAGTGGGACGATGAGACTGGAGAGGTTAAAGGTTTTTTTCAAGATGGTTACGATGGAGAAGACTTCATAGTATTTGACCTGAAGACAGAGACATGGATCGCTCCAAAACCACAGGCTGTCATCACCAAACACAAGTGGGATAATCAAGCTGTGATCGCACAGAGGAAGAACTACCTGACCCAGGAGTGCGTTGACTGGCTGAAGAAGTATGTGGACTATGGGAGGAGTTCTCTGCTGAGAACAGGTAGAATCACATGACCTGATGTAGTTTCATGGACACAACAATGTTAAAAAGCCTCATTTGTTTCTAACCAACAGCAACATTATAATAAATATAAACCAACACACAGAGATCAACTTTGTTTACACACATTTATTTATCTTTCTTTTTCTCTCTGTCACATTTATCACCTCTCTCTCTGTTTTCTCTCTTTCTCTTTCTCTTTTCTGTCTTTTTCCATCTGTGCTTCTCTTCTTTAGTTACACTTCAATGAGGTTTATTTACATTTCATACACAGTATATCAAACAGTAAATCGAAATAATAAAGAACCTATAAACTCTCTCTCTCTCTCTCTCTCTCTCTCTCTTTTTACTCTCCAGACCTTCCCTCAGTGTCTCTCCTCCAGAAGACTCCCTCCTCTCCAGTCAGCTGCCACGCTACAGGTTTCTACCCTGACAGAGCCACGATGTTCTGGAGGAAAGATGGAGAGGAGCTTCATGAGGACGTGGACCTCGGAGAGATCCTCCCCAACAACGATGGATCCTTCCAGACGAGTGTTGACCTGAATCCTCCAACTGGAGACTGGGAGAAGTACGAATGTGTGTTTCAGCTCTCTGGTGTGAAGAACGACATCGTCACCAAACTGGAGAAATCAAAGATCAGAACCAACGGAGGTAAGACTGGAATCAGATGAGAGAGAATTATAAGTTACATTCCATCAAACTCATTTTTGACAGCTATTTCCGGTCCCACCACCCCCACCGGATGTCTGTATGTAACTGATAAGAGGGGGTGCATCCTGTCCCGCCCCAACCGGAAATATGTCTGTATGTAACTGATAAGAGGGGGTGCATCCTGTCCCGCCCCAACCGGAAATATGTCTGTATGTAACTGATAAGAGGGGGTGCATCCTGTCCCGCCCCAACCGGAAATATGTCTGTATGTAACTGATAAGAGGG
>NW_025730561.1:0-1358 GCF_021292245.1 Micropterus dolomieu
AATGTGGAGATGGTGTCTGCCTCCTGAACCCAAACTGGAACCTGGTTCCACAGGAGAGGAGCTTGATAGCTGAACGCTCTGGCTCCTAGTCTACTTTTGGAGACTCTAGGAACCACAAGTAACCCTGCATTCTGGGAGCGCAGTGCTCTGGTGGGGTAGTAAGGTACTATGAGCTCTTTAAGATAAGATGGTGCCTGACCATTAAGAGCTTTGTAGGTAAGAAGAATGATTTTAAATTCTATTCTGGATTTTACTGGAAGCCAACGCAGAGAAGCTAAGTCAGGAGAAATGTGATCTCTTTTCCTGGTTCCTGTCAGAACACGTGCTGCAGCATTCTGGATCAGCTGAAGAGTCTTAATGGACTTTTTCGAGCAGCCTGATAATAAGGAATTGCAGTAATTCAGCCTAGAAGTAACAAATGCATGGACTAGTTTTTCTGCATCATTTTTAGACAATAATTTTTCGCAAGATTACGTAGGTGAAAAAAGGCGGTCCTTGAAATTTGCTTAATGTGAGACTTAAACGACATGTCCTGATCAAAGATAACTCCAAGATTCCTCACAGTGTTGCTGGAGGCCAGGGCGATGCCATCAAGGCAAACAATTTCTTTAGAACAATAACTTCAGTTTTATCTGAGTTTAACATTAGAAAATTACAGGTCATCCAGGTTTTAACATCCTGAAGGCACATTTGAAGTTTAGCTAACTGATTTGTTTCAACTGGTTTGATCAATAGATATAAGTGAGTAACAACTGCATAACAATGAAATATTGCCTAAAGGAAGCATATATAAGGTGAACAGGATTGGTCCGACTTCAAACTTCAATAATTTCTTCATCTAAACCATCAACCTGCCTCTTAGACCCCATCCCGACTAGGCTGCTTAAAGATGTTTTACCCTTAGTCAGCACCTCTATACTAGATATGATCAATCTTTATCAACAGGCTATGTACCGCAGTACTTTAAAGTAGCTGTAATTAAACCTCTTCTGAAAAAGCCCAAACTTGATCCGGATGTTTTAGCCAACTATAGACCTATATCTAACCTTCCATTTCTCTCTAAGGTTCTGGAGAAAGCAGTTGCTAAACAGCTGTGTGACTTTCTACAGAGCAATAGTTTATTTGAGGATTTTCAGTCAGGATTTAGAGCTCATCATAGCACAGAGACAGCACTGGTGAAAATTACTAATGACCTCCTTATTGCATCAGACAAAGGACTTGTCTCTGTACTGGTTTTATTAGATCTTAGTGCTGCATTTGATACCATTGACCATCAGATCCTATTGCAGAGACTGGAATATTTCATTGGCATTAAAGGAACCGCTCTAAGCTGGTTTAAGTCCTATTTATCAGATCGA
>NW_025730562.1:0-1635 GCF_021292245.1 Micropterus dolomieu
AAAGGTAATGCACTTTTGTCTTTTATTATGGGAAATGTGGGAAATGCTTAAAACTCAAACAAGGAGCGAGTGTTTTTGCCTTTCTGGGGACTCTGGAGACGCATCACAGGACAGTGCACCAGACTGGCTAACGCAGAGCTTTGTAAGTCGTTAGCCAGCTCTTTTTCCCCTTCCCCTAACCCTAACCCCAATTTCAAATCAGTAATGATAGATTTGGGGGTCTTACAGGACCATCAAGTAATTTCAGCCTACAGGAAAAACAAAAATCTAAAGGACCTTTTGGTACGTGCAAAACTTAAACCCATACGACAACCAAAAATCAATTCTACACCTGAATATTTCTGTAGCCTAAAATTTGTACGCAACAGGGTTAATAAGACTATTTTTGAAATCCCACAAAGGTTTAGCCCTCATACCTCAAACTGTATCTACATTATTTTCTGCTCCAAATGTGGAATACAATACATTGGAGAGACCAAGAATTCTATTTCAACTCGTATGACACAACACCGATATAATATCAGGAATAAAAAGGAAACTCAGATCCCCATAGTTAAACATTTTATTTTCCATGGCTTGCTGGCTGTTAGAGTGGCAGGGATCCAAAGCAATTCCTTTTGGACGGACACTGAAAGAAAGAAAATTGAAAGAAAATGGATCTACCTATTAAGTACAATAGAACCATCAGGATTGAACAAAAAATATAATTAGACTGACAATTAGGTTAAAAAGTTACAGTTCATGGAATGAAGGACTAACACAAATTTTCTCTCCTCACTCTTCCCAATTTTTCTCCATCTTCCTTAATTTTCCTACAGTTACCCTGAATTCTATTCCTAATCCTAACCACGCCCCGACCTCTTATCCTAACCTTAACCATTTTACACCCTTGCCTAACCCTAACCAGATTGACCCCAAATTATGTGGACATTTAGTTAATAAAAATTATATATCATCTATCAGTTAAAATTAAAAGTCACATCTCATTTAACAACAATTGGCATGCAAGGGGTTAAAAAGCAAACATGATTCTAGACCTATTAAAGCAATTATTGACATACAAGGGGTTAAAAACAAATTCATTGTTATTCTATCAGTAACACTAATTAAACGGTAATAATTCCAAACAATAACAGTGTGCAAAGGGTTAAAAACACATGATATAAGTCCTTAAAAAACATCTATGGGCCTACAACAACAAACAATTCATCCAACAACATCATTGACTATTTTTTTAAAACTACTTGTAATTCAATAGATGTAACAATGCATACAACTAAATCTGCCTTAAAAATACTATAAAATTCTAATTGGCATAATCCAGAATAGAAGGGGTTAAAAACAAATTCATTTTAATTCAATATAAAACACTCATTAGTCTCCAAGGGTTAAAAAACGGACAAATTCCCATGAGGCAGAATGACAAGCACGGGAGACTATAAATTGAGGGGAGTGGCCTCCTCCTTCCTTCATTCTTACTCTGACTCTCCATGAGGTAACATCTCAGCCAGCCTGCCAGTTTCAGCATTCTTTTCTTACCTGTATTGTGCCTTAGCCTGAAGAAGACCCATTGGGGTCGAAACGTCGCGCACGGGCACACACAGTAGAATTACTTTTTTTACAGAAAGCTTAAAT
>NW_025730563.1:0-404 GCF_021292245.1 Micropterus dolomieu
AGTTCAGGAGGTCGTCCCGGAATACGACCCAATAGGCCGGGCAGATCAGGGGAGAAACAAAGTTTGGGAGGTCGCCTCGGAGGACGACCCAACAGGCCAAGTTCAGGGGGTCGTCAGGACGGCCAACAGTGAGGTTGGAAACCTACTGCGGGGGACCCACCAAAGGTCGACAAAGGTGAGACCTCTCTGGAGGTCTCAGATGACGGCGGGGACCCACCAAAGGTCAATGAAGGTGAGACCTCTCCGGAGGTCTGGCAGGAGGCCGGCATAGGAGGCTATGGAGACGGAGCTGGGCTGAGGTCCACAGGCTGGATCCGAGGAACAGGAATCAGTCTGGCCACCGAAATGGACCTTGGAGCAAGCGACGGCCAGACCGCCAGAGGGGTACGAGGAGCAGGAGTCAG
>NW_025730564.1:0-1091 GCF_021292245.1 Micropterus dolomieu
TTTTCTCGTTGGTCTGGAACCGTTTCTGAATGTTCACAAGCTGAGATCAATGCCTCGGCATGGTCTATGACCTCTTGTTTTATACGAGGCAGGTTCTTGCGGGCCCATTTTGTGGCCACCACAAAAGCTGTGTTCCACTGTGGAACCAGTTCCCGGGAGAGGTCCTCCAAAAGGGTCCCCAATCCCGCCTTGTAATGGTCTTCCAGGATCACCAAAGTGGTGTAACCCCAGTTCTTGGCATTACCTACAATGAGGTCCAGGGTATCTGAGGTGGGGGCTGCCGGTTTGATCATGGAGGACAAAATGTTCACCATGCGGGAAATCATGAAGGGTTCTGATTTATCCGGTTCCGGGGTGACATTCTGCAGGTGATGTACCATTTTGATGACCTTGTGCATCTTGCGTACCAATTGACCGAATTTGGGGTCAGTTGGCACCACCGGTTGGCTCCTATTAACAGAAAAAACACGGTCTGGGTGTTGTTGACGTGGTCTGGTTCCTGGACCCTGATATCCAGAGTTGGAAGGCCCCCTAATTGTTTTGGGGTTGGCCTGGCGAACCACCGAAGCATACGATTGGGATTGTGGGCCTAAATATCTGCCAGGATAAAGGGGTCGGGGACGTCCCAAGGGAGGCGCAGGCTGGTTAGGGAAGGGGAACTGAACCTGACCCCCATCACGATGGGAGACAGGAGGTGCACGGTCCTTCCCCCGGTAGTCCCTTCCCCCACGGTAAGAGAAGTGGTTTTGACGTCCGTCAAAACCTGTTCGTGGACGATCTTCATAGACCCCCTGTCCAGGGGGTCGGCGTCGTCCGCCGCGGCGAACCACGGTCCATCCGTCGCCATGAGTGAGACTCATGACTGAGTGGTCTTATTAAGCCCTCTATAAAATAAAAGCGAAAAAAAGGTTTTACTCTCTGAAATAACTGAAATTGTTTTTTTAAAAAATAAAAAACCGAAAAGATTCAAAATAACGGAAAAATTATTTTTTTCGAACGAAAATTAAATTTAAGCTTTCTGTAAAAAAAGTAATTCTACTGTGTGTGCCCGTGCGCGACGTTTCGACCCCAATGGGTCTTCTTCAGGCTAA
>NW_025730565.1:0-875 GCF_021292245.1 Micropterus dolomieu
TACAGTGTGATCAGGGCCACCCCAAAATGTCTGAAGTTGGCTTCATCATGTAAACCCAGGCACGGGTGGTCATCACTGCATTCTGATAAACACAGAGGCACACAGCACAGACATACAGATATTGACTTCAGTGCACAGTGGACATGTTGGCTTCAACCAATTAAAATCCTTCAGATATGTGTTTGAGTCACTTTCTTATTTTAACATACTGATAGTGTGGCATAAGAGTAGGCCTGTAATATTTATCCAGATTCTGCTATGTTATGGTCCTTTGTAATTTTAGGATTAGTTAATGGCTAAATGATGCTCTGCGGGGGGGGGGGGTATTTATTAACAGTTGTTCGCATCAATAAATTCTCTTCTCAAACCTCCCACACATGCACATGCTGACACCAGTACAGACCAGTGCAATAGGTTCATGGACTTTTTCACCAACAGGGTGGCTTCCATCCGGTCCAACCTCTCTGCCACAGTTTCACCTTCCTCCAAAAATCAGTCTCACAAACCCATTCAACACATTTTCTGTCTTTTCACGCATTTCTCAGACAGAGGTGGAGAGGATCACAAAGTGCATGAGAACCTCCACATGCTCACTGGACCCTCTCCCCACACCATTATTAAAATCCAACATTACAGCCATCAGTCCACTGATCACAGCAATCCTCAAACCAGTCACTCAAATCCGGTCAGGTTCCTCCAGCACGGAGACAGCCCTGGTCCGCGTCATGAATGACCTACTTATGACTGCAGACTGGGCTCACCATCTCTCCTCCTTCTACTGGACCTGTCGGCCGCCTTTGACACCGTGGATCACAACATCTTGCTCCACCGTCTCCAGTCTGTGGTAGGACTCTCTGGGACCACACTAAGCTGGT
>NW_025730566.1:0-844 GCF_021292245.1 Micropterus dolomieu
GGACACACACAGCACAGGACACACACACACACACACACACACACACACACAACACAGGACACACACAGCACAGGACACACACAGCACAGGACACACACACACCACAGGACACACACACACAACACACAGCACAGGACACACGCACACAACACACAACAAAGGACACACACAGCACAGGACACACACAACACACACACACACACAACACAGGACACACACACACAACACAGGACACACACACACACAGCACAGGAAACACACACACAGCACAGGAAACACACACACAACACACAGCACAGGACACACACACACAACACACAGCACAGGACACACACACACACAACACACAACACAGGTCACACACACAACACAGCACACACACACACACAGCACAGGACACACACACACAACACAACACAGGACACACACACAACATAGCACAGGACACACACACAACACAGGACACACACACACACACACACACAGCACAGGACACACACACAACATAGGACACACACAGCACAGGACACACACACAGCACAGGACACACAACATAGGACACACACAGCACAGGACACACACACACAACACAGGACACACACAGCACAGGACACACACACAACACACAACACAGGACACACACAGCACAGGACACACACACACAACACAGGACACACACAGCACAGGACACACACACAACACACAACATAGGACACACAACACAGGACACACACAGCACAGGACACACACACACACAGCACAGGACACACACAGCACAGGACACACACACAACACACAACACAGGACACACACACACAACACACAGCACAGGACACACGCACAC
>NW_025730567.1:0-513 GCF_021292245.1 Micropterus dolomieu
ACTTAGTACTCACCTCAGAGGGAGATACTGCACTTTCTACTACATTCATCTGACAGCTGGTGGTGTCGCTGCAAGGAGAAGCCCCTCCTCCTCCTCCTCCTTCAGGAGAAGCCCCTCCTCCTCCTGAAGGAGAAGCCCCTCCTCCTCCTCCTCCTGAAGGAGAAGCCCCTCCTCCTCCTCCTCCTTCAGGAGAAGCCCCTCCTCCTCCTCCTTCAGGAGAAGCTCCTCCTCCTGCTGAAGGAGAAGCCCCTCCTTCTCCTCCTTCAGGAGAAGCTCCTCCTCCTGCTGAAGGAGAAGCCCCTCCTCCTCCTCCTGAAGGAGAAGCCCCTCCTCCTCCTCCTGAAGGAGAAGCTCCTCCTCCTGCTGAAGGAGAAGCCCCTCCTCCTCCTCCTGAAGGAGAAGCTCCTCCTCCTCCTGCTGAAGGAGAAGCCCCTCCTCCTCCTGCTGAAGGAGAAGCCCCTCCTCCTCCTCCTCCTCCTCCTGAAGGAGAAGCTCCTCCTCCTCCTGCTGAAG
>NW_025730568.1:0-805 GCF_021292245.1 Micropterus dolomieu
CAGGAGAGAGGCCCGACGGCAAGAGAGAGGTCAGAAGGCAGGAGAGAGGCCCGACGTCAAGAGAGAGGCCCGACGTCAAGAGAGAGGTCAGACGGCAGGAGAGAGGCCAGACGACAGGAGAGAGGCAGACGGCAGGAGAGAGGCCCGACGTCAGGAGAGAGGCCAGACGACAGGAGAGAGGCCAGACGTCAGGAGAGAGGCCCGACGGCAAGAGAGAGGTCAGACGGCAGGAGAGAGGCCCGACGTCAAGAGAGAGGCCAGACGACAGGAGAGAGGCCGACGTTAGGAGAGGCAGGAGAGAGGCCCGAAGACAGGAGAGAGGTATGACGGCAGGAGAGAGGTCCGATGACAGGAGAGACGCCAGACGTCAGGAGAGAGGCTCGACGACAGGCGAGAGGCCAGACGTCAGGAGAGAGGTATGACGGCAGGAGAGAGGTGCGATGACAGGAGAGAGGTATGACGGCAGGAGAGAGGTGCGATGACAGGAGAGAGGTCAGACGGCAGGAGAGAGGCTCATCGTCAGGAGAGAGGCCCAACGACAGGAGAGAGGTCAGACGACAGGAGAGAGGCCCGACGACAGGAGAGAGGCCCGGCGACAGGAGAGAGGCCCGACGACAGGAGAGAGGTGCGGCGACAGGAGAGAGGCCCGACGACAGGAGAGAGGCGCGACGACAGGAGAGAGGCCCGACGACAGGAGAGAGGCCCGACGTCAGGAGAGAGGCGCGACGACAGGAGAGAGGCCCGACGTCAGGAGAGAGGCCCGACGTCAGGAGAGAGGTGCGACGACAGGAGAGAGGTGCGACGA
>NW_025730569.1:0-387 GCF_021292245.1 Micropterus dolomieu
ACACTTTATGGACAGCTGCTTCCAAAGTGACACTTCACATTTGATTGTTCAAGACGTGTCCTGAACGTAAAGACGTGTCCTGAACGTAAAGACGTGTCCTGAACGTAAAGACGTGTCCTGAACGTAAAGACGTATCCTGAACGTAAACACGTGTCCTGAATGTAAAGACCTAGTTAGCGGTCAACGTTAACTTTACTCTTGGTAGGTTTTAGCACGCTAATGTTTTAAACAACAAATTAACAGACGCTGGTTTTAACTTAACTTTAACCTCTAAAAGGGTTCATTATTTGTTTTCCCCTCACAAGGCCACGCCTTGGCACCTATGACAGAATGACAGGATGTTTTGCACTTTGCCCAATCGGGGGGTAGCCTACCCCCTACCACCCT
>NW_025730570.1:0-1275 GCF_021292245.1 Micropterus dolomieu
CAACAAAGATACCAGGAGATATATATACACACACACACACACATATAAGAATTAAACCAGAATGCAAAATAAAACAAGACAGATTTAAGTAAGAAACAGCGAGGTAAAATGCTGTTCCAGTCTTTGGGCCCGGACAGAAAAGGCTCGCTCACCTCTGGTCTTCAGCAGTGAGTCTTGCAAAGCTACAGGCCCACTGCTTGAGGAACTATGTGAAGGCTCGTGTGGACTTACAGTTCAGTAATATAGCTAAGTGCCTGGCCACAGAATGCTTTAAATTTGAATATCTATTTGAGAACAAACCAGCCAGTGTAAAGAGCAGGATGAAACTAGAAACACAAATGCAAAGCTTCCACTTTTGCTAAGAGGTCTCTGAAAGACCCATAAGATTCACCCTCAAGGATCTAGCAACAAGTCTTTCTTCACTTCACACAATCATCTGCTTTAACTATTTTTACAACACATAATAAAAAGACAGCAGTGAAGTGACAGCTTAGCCACCAGAGCTACTACAGAGAGCTGTCACTGTGATATGCTAATAGAAGTAGTGCAAATGCAAATAAAGATTACCGTGATAATATAAAATACAACTTGAAGATAACTAAATATATAAACAGATAATTGTACAAAAGGTTGACAACAGACTGTCTAGCAGCCTGATGACAGAATGCCGGTCAGCATTTGATTTCACCCCGCCATTGAAGAGAAGAGGCAAAACCTTCCCTCAGCAGCCATGTTTCCATCCAATTGTCATGCGAATTTCAAGCTGACTTTTGAAATGTCGCAAAAAAAGACAAAACCCCTGCTAATTAGGTGCGTTTCCATCAGCCGGTTTGGAGCGAATAAACCAGGCTACGACAAGCGTAGTCAGTAGTTGACGTTACACGTGGCTGTAATAAACAAGACATATGCGTTCCATACCAGAAACAAAACCAGCTGCATGGACCTGAGGACCATGGATGTGAGGAAAATTGAGGAAGATCTTCAGGAATGCGTTTCAAGCAGGCACGCTGATACCAGCCACGTTTCCGCGCGTGATGGGAACATCCGGCAAGACCCCAGGTCAAAAAGAAGTGCTCTTAAAGGCACTGAAAATATACTTGAAATTCACATAGTATGCTTATTGTAGATTCATACTATACATAACATGCTTACTACTAGTATATTAAAGATATATTCTCCTGAGCTTTAACATACTTCTCAAAAGTATCCTTTGAATAAATTGGTAATAAATATGTACTTAATTAAACTTTTAATAAACATGCTTAAATAAAAGTA
>NW_025730571.1:0-1082 GCF_021292245.1 Micropterus dolomieu
TGTTTAAATCTTTTTCTGTTTAGGTGTTAATATGGGTGAGTTAAAGTTGTTGCTGCATGGTTGAAGAGAGGGAGAAACTATGTTCAAATGCATGGATATATATGGTTAAAATGTGTGGGTTTTTTACCTAATTTGTGTTTACTGTGGAAATACCTGTTTATTCAAAATGTTTTTTATTTCTGTGTTTAAAGGTTTTTCACCTATACTGTTTAACTCCTGTTCAATTATTCAAATTATTCTGAGTGAAATCCGAAGTCTGGTCCTTGTCAAGTGTGGACACCTCGCAGTTAGAAGAAACACTTGACAGTGAAAAACCGGCCTGACAGTAGGAAACCGGCCGTGACAAGTGAAGACTCCACAAGAGCCCACCACAAAGAGGGAGAAGACTCCACCTGGGGGCCTGGAAGAAATCAACTACCTGCCGTTCACCTGTCAGTCCAACAGCCAAAAAAGGCAACATGGCCGAGTCCAAGTCACTCGAAGAGCTGAAAACAGAGCGAACTACAGTAAAGAGACTTTTTTCCCGACTCACCAACCATATAACGAGGACCCACATGGAGATGTCTGTGGAGGAGCTGCAAGATAACTTCAAAAGACTCACAGCAGAGGGCGCTAAAGTGATGGATGCAAATGAGGAGCTTGAGGCTGCTTACATTGCACAGGGCAAAGGAACCGAAGCAGAGGGCGCACCTGATTTAAGCGACCAACAGAGAGCTGACATAGAGAAGACGGAGAAAGAGTGTGAGCAGAAGTTAAAAGAGGTAAAGCACCTTGTCCAGGAGACATTATGGGCCTCATGTGGTGAAAGAGAACTGACCCTTGCTCTAAAAGCTGCAGAGGCAGAGTGCGAGAACGTCTCCTCCACTCAGCCTGACACACCCCTGGAGGCATATGACTTTATGCTCCGCCATTTAGAGAGCCTGGTGCACAAAGCCAAAGAAGCGCACCAGACCTGGAACCGCTGGGCTCCACGAGCCGAGAAGCAAGATTTCAATCGTCGGCTAACGGAGCTCGAAACCCTCCTTCCCAAGCTGGTGTCGAGGAAAGCCGCCCTGATTGGAGCAGCAAGTATTAAAGAGGAC
>NW_025730572.1:0-560 GCF_021292245.1 Micropterus dolomieu
CGTGGTGACGAGCCATTGGTTGAGTGGAAAACAGAGGGAACCAATGGGCGGTACAGATGTCAGCACCCCAGAAACCAGGAAGTAGGCGGGTCTTCATTTCCCAGGGACACAGCCTACTTGGTAGAGGTGAGACAGACAAAAGGGGAAACACAAGGGTGACAGCGACAGCCGTGACACATGCAATAATGTGATGAGGTTGCATACAGAGGGAGAGAAAGTAGAGGAGAGAGGAGCTCAGTGCATCATAGGAAATCCCCCGCCAGTCTAGGCCTATAGCACCATAACTAAGGGATGGTTCAGGACTCACCTGAGCCAGCCCTAACTATAAGCTTTATCAAAGAGGAAAGTCTTAATAATAATAATAATCCTTATTTGTAGAGCACTTTTCAAAAACAAGTTACAAAGTGCTTTAACAAGTGTAAAGAATAATACAAAAAAAAAACAAGATAAGAGCATGAAAGTTTAATATAAAATTAGTGAAATACAATAAAATAAAAGGGATAAAATAAAGTCAAATAAGATCGGGAAAGGCTCTCCTATAAAAGTATGTTTTAAGAAGG
>NW_025730573.1:0-380 GCF_021292245.1 Micropterus dolomieu
AAAGGAAAGAGGCTGTTTTGTGTGTGTGTGTGTGTGTGTGTGTGTGTGTGTGTGTGTGTGTGTGTGTGTGAGAGAGAGAGAGTGAGAGTGAGAGAGAGTGTGGTTGGTGCCGAGGGTACTTCAGATGATTACTCAGAGGAAGCACTTGAGAAAAATTTGCGCCACAGTTTTGTAAGACAATTGCAGAGGTTATAAAACTGAAATTAGCCAAAACCAAAACGTGAAATGCTTTACCAATACAATCTGATACCAGCAGACATGTGGTGTGTGAATCCTGTAACGTGCAGGACATTCGCCACTGGTACTCGCGTCAGAGAGGACGGTGAGATGACGCTGATCCGTCCCACTCATCTGACAGCAGATGGAATCGGGGTCGGTAT
>NW_025730574.1:0-1355 GCF_021292245.1 Micropterus dolomieu
CTGATCTTCCCCCGCGACCAGTCGATATTGGGATTATGAGAGGTTAGCCAGGGGAGACCGAGAACCAGAGGGGCGGCAGGGGAAGAGATCAGGTGGAGAGCGAGGGACACGTGGTGATTGCCGGAGGTGAGAAGTGATAACCTGGGAGTGCGGTGGGTGACAGTGGCGAGAGGCTGGCCGTTAAGACCCGCGGCGTGAAGGGGGGTATCTAAGGGGACCTGGGGAATCTTAAGCCGGCGAGCTATTTGGCAATCCAGAAATTTCTCGTCCGCGCCCGAGTCAATCAGGGCCCCGAGAGGAAGGGTGACGTTCCCCCAGGTAATGGAGGCATCGAGTAAAAAATGAGTAAAATGAAACTATTCCTAAGAGTTCTGGGATAAGGAGTAGGAAAGTGGTTCCATGGTGGACACAGGAATGCACGGAAGTAATAAGAGGTAGAAACAGGGCTTTCATGTTGTTGAGACGTACTCATAATTTTGAGCATTTACTCCAATATAAAAGGATGGGTGTCGCGTGCATACAGGATGCCGCCCGGCGACGCTGCAGGTTTAGGGGTATTAACCACCGGCTAAACTGTTGCGCTGCAGGCCATAACAGCTGTGACAGCACTCGCATCAGCACACCACAACGCCGGATCACCGTCACCATCAGCCAAAACGCCCAGTCCAGGTAAGAAAGAGACTGACACAGGTGCATCACCACCTGTACTTGTACCGGTTGTCAAGGCACCAGCGCAGTGCCATATAGTGGCGGAAGGGAGAAAAACCCTCAACCTGCCACACATGCAAAGAGGAAATATTGGCGCGGGTTCTGCAGCTCAATAGGAAGAACGACACCTGTGGGAGAAGTGTGGGGGATGATTAAAAAGATGAGCGGAATAAGGAGGGAGTGGGACTACCCGGTACTGGTTAGTGGGGGGGAGAAGGCAGTCACTGACAAAGAGAAGGCAGAGATGATGGCTAAAACCTTTGTGGCAATACATAGCTCTGACAAACTGGAAGGTGAGTGGAAGAAAGGAAGGGAAATGACATTGAAGGCGTATCCTGGGGTCTTCTGGAAGTGGGTGATGCACTGAGTGCTCCAATGTCTAATGCAGAAATGGAGAGAGCAATTGCAAGACCAGGTTTGACATCGCCAGGAGAAGATGAAATGTGTTATATTATGTTTTCGTGTTTGGGTGAGGTAGCATTAGGAAGACTGAAGGGGATATATGATGCACTGATTAAATCAGTAATAGATTATGGTTGCATAGCATACAGAGATGCAGCTAGAGCCACATTGGCCAAGTTGGATGTTGTACAAACACAAGCGCTGAGAATATGCACTGGAGCGTTTCATACGTCACCAGCAGTGGC
>NW_025730575.1:0-724 GCF_021292245.1 Micropterus dolomieu
CACACACACCTGTACACACACACGTATATAAACAGACCTGCACACACACCTGTATATACACACACACCTGTACACACCCACACACACGTATATAAACAGACCTGCACACACACCTGTATATACACACACACCTGTACACACCCACACACACGTATATAAACAGAACTGCACACACACCTGTACACACCCACACACACGTATATAAACAGACCTGCACACAGACCTGTACACACCCACACACACGTATATAAACAGACCTGCACACACACCTGTACACACCCACACACACGTATATAAACAGACCTGCACACACACCTGTACACACCCACACACACCTGTATACACACACACACACACACACCCACACACACACACCTGTATATACACACACATATCTGTACACACACACACACACACACACACACACACACCTGTATATACACACACATATCTGTACACACACATATCTGTACACACACACACACACCTGTATATACACACACACATATTTGTACACACACACATATTTGTACACACACACATATTTGTACACACACACATATTTGTACACACACACACACACACACACATATTTGTACACACACACACACACACACACACATATTTGTACACACACACACACACACACACATATTTACACACACACACACACACATTTGTACACACACACACACACACACACATGTGTTCACCCACCCACACA
>NW_025730576.1:0-369 GCF_021292245.1 Micropterus dolomieu
CTCCTCTTCTTCCTCCTCCTCTTCTATCCTCCTCCTCCTCTTCTATCCTCCTCTCTCTTCCTCCTCTTCTATCCTCCTCCTCTTCTATCCTCCTCCTCCTCTTCTATCCTCCTCTCTCTTCCTCCTCTTCTATCCTCCTCCTCTTCTATCCTCCTCCTCTTCTTCCTCCTCCTCTTCTATCCTCCTCTCTCTTCCTCCTCTTCTATCCTCCTCCTCCTCCTCCTCCTCTTCTATCCTCCTCTCTCTTCCTCCTCTTCTATCCTCCTCCTCTTCTATCCTCCTCCTCCTCTTCTATCCTCCTCCTCTTCTATCCTCCTCCTCCTCCTCTATCCTCCTCTCTCTTCCTCCTCTTCTTTCCTCCTCCTCCTC
>NW_025730577.1:0-658 GCF_021292245.1 Micropterus dolomieu
AGGCAAAATCAACTAGCTCAGCTGCATGCCACCAACAACCCACCCACCCGTCAAGGGCCGAGAACTCCAGGCACAAACCCAGAACAAACCGGAGCACAGCCCTGCCCCGCACCCACACTGCACATCCCGAAAACTAACTATATACCTCAGTATCCAGAGGGGTCCAACAACTGGCCGACAGAGAAATGGAGAAGCACGGATCCGAGGCCAACGAAGCAAAACAGGGACGCAAACAGGTCCCTCCAAGCCAACGAGGAAATGCCTCCCCCGGACTCCAATGCACAAACTACAGCAGAAGAACAGCAGAAAGCCGTGCCGGGAAGCTCCCTGCCGCCAGGGAGTGATAACGGTCCTGTCTCATCCCCGGACAGGGGCCCAGCCCCCCCCAGTCAAGCACCCCCAAGGAGGAGCACCAAAACCTACCCCGACAACACCGGCCATGCGCCCCAGAGACTCCCGAATGCCCCCACCGTGAGAGAGCTGGCAGGGGAAAGCAGCGGGAGCCTCACCTCTGCCGAAGAGGGCCCAGGCGAGGAGAGGAGACAACGGGCCCCCAGGCCCAGGGACACACCACCCTTCAGAAATGAGCAAAGGCCACAAGCCCGAGTCCCCAGAACCCTAGGTGAAGGGCGGGCCCCCACGCCAGGGGAGCCCCCAC
>NW_025730577.1:714-1463 GCF_021292245.1 Micropterus dolomieu
CCCAGATCAGGCAAGGCCGTCACCAACCCCACAGCACCCCCGACGCCCGGGGCTCCAGGGGTAGGACACGAGGCCAATGAGAATCTCCCCCACTCCTTCAACCCCTCTGCCTGCCTCTGTAAATGTATTGTTTTGTGTTGGATGCATGTCATGGATTGTGAAGTGTTGGTGGAGTAAAGATAGGGTGTGTGGTAACTAAGGTGCAACTAAAATTGGAGGGTAGTTGTGACACAGGCACCCCACAACTGTCAGGTAGTGGAGCCTCCCATCATGCCCCTCCCACCCCCCAAGCCCTCTGTGTCTAATGTGTAATTAAAATTGAGGGGCAGGCAGTGAGGGAGGAAGAAGTGCGAGGCCGCAATAAAGCAGCCCCACCCCCCAAACGCCCTGCAGGACGCCCGCCCCCCAGGGTCCTAAGGGTGTATGTTGTGAGACATGACCAAAGGGGGAAAGGTGAAGGAGGTCATAGGGAGGCTAGAAGACCAGATTCCTGACTGGCCCCATCATTTATTCAGTCCCGTCCCCCACCCCCCTAAGCAGGAGGACGCCAGGTCCCTCCAGCCCAGGGCTTATAGCAAGAGCCCCTCTAGCACCGGCAGCACCCCAGAGTCAGCGACAACCCCGCCCCCCCAGCGCGCAGACCCGCCCCAGACCCAGAGGCTCCAAAGCCCCGTGCCCCAGACCCCCACACACTCCCGAGGCAGGTCAGTGCAGCCCCAACCCAAAGTCCAACAATCCCCCGTCCTCGC
>NW_025730578.1:0-449 GCF_021292245.1 Micropterus dolomieu
GTCCTGAGTGACAGACAGTGCGTCCTGAGTGCCAACCAGTGAGTCCTGAGTGCCAACCAGTGAGTCCTGAGTGCCAACCAGTGCGTCCTGAGTGCCAACCAGTGCGTCCTGAGTGCCAGCCAGTGCGTCCTGAGTGCCAACCAGTGAGTCCTGAGTGCCAGCCAGTGAGTCCTGAGTGCCAGCCAGTGTGTCCTGAGTGCCAACCAGTGTGTCCTGAGTGCCAGCCAGTGAGTCCTGAGTGCCAACCAGTGTGTCCTGAGTGCCAACCAGTGAGTCCTGAGTGCCAACCAGTGAGTCCTGAGTGCCAGCCAGTGTGTCCTGAGTGCCAGCCAGTGAGTCCTGAGTGCCAACCAGTGTGTCCTGAGTGCCAACCAGTGTGTCCTGAGTGCCAGCCAGTGAGTCCTGAGTGCCAACCAGTGTGTCCTGAGTGCCAACCAGTGTGTCCTGAG
>NW_025730579.1:0-3952 GCF_021292245.1 Micropterus dolomieu
CTTGAAGATAACAGTAAATTGAGAATAATCCTAGGAGAAGGACAGACGGCAAACCTCACCGCCATGTATGTGTCCCTGTGTCCCAACCTGAGGGACAGCGAGGGACGCTGCATGGCAGGTCACATCTGGTTCACTTTTATTTGTAGTAAACGTTGTATCTGTATTTATTAGTTTTAGTTTTTGTAATGTATAACTGTTAAATTGACTGGGTTTGATTAGATTAATCTTATAATGTCATATTAAAATATTGTAAACTTTTGATTCTGAAACCTTCATCAGAATCAGAATCTGCTTTAATGCCCAGGTGTGTGTGCACATGCTAGGAATCTGACTCTGGATTTTACATTGCTTTTTTTGTAGAAGTATTAACACACTATACAATCCATAATAATTATTTACAACCAGATAAATGTCTCATATGATCAGGCACAAATCTGTCAGCTTGGTGCTGTGGTGTTGTGGAGCCTGACGGCACAAATGAGCCTCCAAAGCGCTTTGAGGCTCGGGGCTGGATGAGTCTGTGGCTGAAGGAGCTCAGCTCAGCATAGAGAGGATGAGAAGGGTTGTCCATGATGGTTTTCCCTCTCATCCTCCACACCGTCCAGTTCCACGCCCACCACCGAGCTGGCCTTCCTCACCAGCTCGCCCAGTTTGTTGTTGAGGTGCACCCTCAGGAACTTGTAGGTGTCCACCATCTCTACTGCCTCACCCCTTATAACAACAGGGTTGTGGGGCCTTTTGCTGCGTCTGAAGTCCACCACCAGCTCCTTGGTTTTTCCTGGGTTGAGCTGGAGGTGGTTACTGTCGCACCATCCGATGAAGCTCTCAATCAGGTCTCTGTACTCGTCCTCGCTGTCATCTGTGACACAGCCGACGATCTTCTGGAGGTGGCTCGTCCCAGAGTCGGAGCAAAAGTCAGAAGTGTGAAGAGAAACGGTGCCACGGGCCTGAAGTTGCAGAGGTCGCTGGAACGTCCCTTTTTGGGGACAGGGATGTCTTCCACATCTTCGGCACCTTTCTCAAAAACGTAGAGAGAGTCGTAGTGATGAGACTGCCTTCCTGAAAGAGCGTGGAATCTGTTGTGTAGTTTGTGCAGAGGGCACATGAGTAAAAACTGCAGGAGGAGATTGTCATGTTTGTGGATCCAGACGTCCCAGCATGCTTCATGTCCACCTGAAGGAAAAGGGAGCAGAGAAGCAGCAGGCAGTTACTGATAGCGACAGCAGGGGGCAGTGCTCTGGCTGCAGGACAAACCAGTGGTCTAACTGGGGCTGGTGAGCCTGATTACAAACTCTCCATCCTTCCAGTCAAGGTGGAGCATAAAAAGGCTGTAAAGTTGAGGAGATTTACACGTTTCTAGACTGAGGGAGTCCAGCATCATTCTGCACAGAGAGTCTGATGAACAGGCGGGATATCTCAGCAAGAGGACCAAAGATGTTCTTACACACTACGGGCCAAGAAAAGGTTGAGGGAAGTTGCATGGAGTCAGATTTGGAGGTAGCTGGTCTGGACAGTGACCTGTACTGTGAAGTGCCAGATGTCTTTACACAGAAGAAAACGCCTGTAAGTGCGAGCAATATACCAGGACAGCAGGGTCTGTTCAGACGGCCGTACTTCATGGAGTACATCTATTCAGACGATGTTGGGGTGGACTGTTAACGGGCCGGGTGGTACCGGTGGAGCCGACTGTGAACAACCTGAACTGACTGCTGATCGTATCTCGGCTGTGAGATTGGGTGAATTGTGGAAACAGCAGTTTTCAAATAGACTTCCCTGAAAAGATCTTAAGGTTCAAGAAGTTGCTCTGAAGTCTCTGCAAGAAGAGGAAAGAGGTCAGTGCTCTGCTGGCTCACGCAGGGTCAGATGAGAGACAACAGAACAGGAGGAGATTCTGGAGGAAGAGCCGCAGAGCATCAAGGATTCATTCCCTGTTTTTCTCTCTGTGGAGGAGCTGAGGGAAGCTGCGCTGGAAATAATCACATCTGCTCAAATCTGCTCAAACTGAGCAAATGAAGCTGAACAGAAGAATCTAATGATGGTAGCTTCATGGTATCAGGTGCAGGCTGACAGGTGTGGTGATGTAACATCAGCTGTTTTCCCCTGAAGATCAGGGAGAAGACAAACGAGAGGACTGTGCACATTCACTGTCTCACCTGGGTTATTTATTGTCATCACTTCTCACAGCTCGCATCGTCTGTTCCATCAGAGTCGATCATTTAAACACAGACTTTGGACTTTAAAGACAACAAAGCCTCTATAGTCTGAATGTTCCTGCTTTCTGGATAACTTGTTCTATTTCTCTTCTTCACTGTCAGTTTCCTTCCATTCAAGCTCAACTTCAACTCTGTTTGACATTTCAACCAATAAAATATGGTTTCTAACAGGAGCGACGCTGAAATGGTGACAGGCTTAATGCAGGGAGTTCATTTAGAGCACGTGTGCAGTGAAAACATTAATACTTGCTGCAGCGTACTGACAGTGTTTCACAAGAAGTAGTACTGCAGTATCTCGCCACATCAGTTCTGTATGTTGTAAAGAAGGTTTCACACAGCAGAGGCTCATTGTAGAGAAGGAAAATATTAAAAAGTGTGCACAAGTTCTTCAGTGTAGATTAAAATAAGAAACAGCAGGTGGAGCCAGAGACACACACAGACATCAGTTCAACAGCCATCACTGCTGTGATTATTTAACCAGGTCAGTGAACGCACCTTGGCCTCTCTGAGCGAGGACTAGATCCCGTCTCTGTGTTGATGCATCTGGTCCACGTGGATCCTCCAGTCCTGCAGAGCGACACACAGACCAGAGACCATCTAACACACCTGAAACAGCAGCAACACAACAGAGAGCATGCTGGGAAACTACAGCAACTGTCTCAGTCTGTAATTATGTCCTTTAAATCCTCAAAACTGCACATTTCACCCTGAGCTTCATCATATTTATTTGTGCCATGTTGCTGGTCAACACTTAGCCTTCTATATATTATTAGATGCATCATATTGATCATTCTTACTGTAATAATAAGGATCTGCAGTGATACAGCAGCTGTAGTAATGGTAGCAGCAGTGCAAGTTTAGCATGTTTTCATCATCACAGCTGATTTATAAGACAACATTTTATCAGCACATTCTGCTTTGGGACTAAATCAACAGCCAGACTGTTGCCTTCAGGGACCACTGGGACATTAAAGTGTCAAATCAGCACAGAGACGCCTGCCTGCTGCTTTTTCTCCTCACAAGAGTCTCAGTTTCCCCCTCAGTTAGCTGCAGCTTCACTTTCATTCAGTTTTGATTCCACCCTGGACAAAATGAGTCCCAGGATGGTGTGGCTGTGAGGTGACAGAGCGAAACACTGAAGCAACATGACAGCCTCATTCTGAAGTTTCACCTTCATGAAAATCAACACGACAAGAAATGAAATGAGCTCAAGTCCACGACGACACGATATCTGTTGTCTTCTGTGTGTCAGGACTCAAGTGAACTTCTTCACAGCCAAACTTGACCAAATGAATTCTGACTGTTTCTCCACTTTTTGAAGTCTGTGTAATAAATCACCTTTATTGACTAAGTGCACAAAGAAAATGTTGGTTGTAAAAAGCAACAAGTGACAGAAAACTCTGCTCATTTCTCTGTGACAAAGCTGTTTTAGTGAGGAAAGCTGAAAGGACAGAGACTGACTGACAAACGCTCTTCTGCTCTGAACATGAACTCTGTACTTTGTGGTGTTTCAGGAGGAAAACTGCCTCAGTTCTACTCTCAGATTAGTTTCACATTTTCTCCATCAGCTCTGTCTGATACCCTGGAATGAAGAGGAGAAGAAAAGACTTTGTTCATGTTGCTTTATTCATCATGTAAACCTTCAGTTTGTTCACACATCCCATCAGTAAAGTCTGGTAAATGACTCAGATTCACTTCATCCACACAATCAGTGTGTTTGAGCAGAATCTCAGCTCTGT
>NW_025730580.1:0-1845 GCF_021292245.1 Micropterus dolomieu
GAGCGCCACCAAGGGGACAAGAAAGGTATAACACGCAAGTGTTTAAAACTCGGCTTACACTGACAGAATTGTTAAATAGGCCTAACTATCACCATGTAATGGCATAAACGAAATTTTACTGTCATGCTTACATCTAAATTGTCTCATGAGTTAAAACCAGTAACCAGCAAGTTTACTGAAGACATGTAATCAAGCTTTGTTACGTTTTATATAACCATTATAACCTTTTTCCATAGTGTTTAGCCTTGTTTTAACTGTCTTTATCCTAATGTTTAGAACTAAGTATTTTTCCAAATGTCGACATTGTGGAGAGAGAGATTAAAGGGAAATACGCGCAACGTATATTTCTTTATCCCAAAAGTTAACACCTTAGCGACGTTTGGGAGACCATCCCCAACATTGACGTCACTACCTAGCGGGATCAATAAAAAGGACCTGCTGTCTTTTGTTCCAGCTTCTTGCCTGTTCAAAACTCTTCTTTTAAACTTTCTTGAAACTAAACGTATATGTTCTCTTAACTCCCTTTACTTTTGAAATTCCGATTTTTGTTTCGTACTTAAATCTCCTTCAGACGAGCTGAGAAAGCTACGACCCTGAATTCCAAATTTCTCAGCGGGAGATTTGATTTTCTTTATTCTGTTTGGAGCTGCCTGTTTAACCTCAGCAACATTAAATAGCCGATATTCCCGAGGCCTCGCGAACCTACGGTGAATGTGTGAGTTTATTTGATTTTGTTGTTGCAACCTCATCCGACCGTTGGGATCAACTTTGGACCAGAAACTCAGAAGCCTTCATTTATGGCCTTGAATAAATGAAACCACGGCTCTGACGACAAAACCCTGAGTGGCCCTATAGCGACACCAAACGAACTGAGATCAGAGCAAAAGCCTTGGCTGACAGCCCCGTTGCTGCAAGCGCTTCCCACAAGAGGACTGCGGACCCAATCCACCGTTTTCAACCCAACTCGAAAACGCCACTGGGGTCGGGCCAGAACCGACTTCCCGAGCCAACCGGCAGTCGAGCCTCGCCACGGGACCTGCGGCAACGGTAGGCCAAAACAAACAACACTCTGTGACTCGTTGGTGTTCTATGGGCTCCATCCACAGTTAATAACCCTTAGATTAGTCAAACTAAATCTGCAACCCAATTTCGGTCATTCGTTCCCTCATACTGGTAGAATTCTCTCCCTCTACAATATAAACTGAAATTCAATCGAACCTTACATAGGCTACCCTGTTTTAGTACCTCCTTGTTGTCATATTAACTGTTATCCCTGTAATATCACCACATTTACCCACTATTGTACCCTCTTTTGTTAGTTAATAAATTCACCTTGAGCACAGCGACGTATGTGTGTGTGTTATTCAGAATCTAGAGTCCCTATACACAGAACTTACGCTCAGATCTGAGACTGACTGATTGACCTTTATGATTTCAGAATAACAACTAATGAATTAACCTAACTTCGTATAATTCTCAATCTATAGTCAAGGACCTAAAGCCTTGGGCGGACAAGCAAATCTTTAGGTGGTGCTCCTAATTTCGAGGTATAAATTAATATTCCCAGAAATATTCATTTTCATAACTGTATTAAAAATTTTACGTAGCCAAGGTCTGCTACACTGTGATGACGGTAAACCTCTTACAACTTCTGAAGTGCGAAGCACTACACAATATTTTGTTTTACCTGAATAGCCAGATGGCTTTGCTTGTGACAGAGCTTGTTGTAGTTGCTGCTTGAGAGGGAACTGTCAAATGTAGACTTTTGTTGCTTTGGGCTTAAGGACAAACACACAAAGACAAAATACTACATTAAAACCACAGAATCATGTAACCAAAATTAAC
>NW_025730581.1:0-423 GCF_021292245.1 Micropterus dolomieu
ATGTTAAAAAATGTTCTGAAAAACAGCTTGCAACAAGAAATGTTAACACATGAAAATGCTTTGGGAAAGGTTTGTTAGCACAATAAGAAAAGATGCAAGAAGAAGGAGAAGGGAAGAAACGAGACAGGAAGGGAAGGAGAAGGGAAGAAAGGAGACAGGAAGGGAAGAAAGGAGACAAGAAGGGGAGGAAGGAGACAGGAAGGGAAGAAAGGAGACAAGAAGGGGAGGAAGGAGACGAGAGAGAGAAGAGAAGGAAAGAAAGGAGACGAGAAGGAAAAGAAGGGGAAGGGAAGAAAGGAGACAAGAAGGGGAGGAAGGAGACGAGAGAGAAGGAAAGAAAGGAGACAGGAAGGGGAGGAAGGAGACAAGAGAGAGAAGAGAAGGAAAGAAAGGAGACGAGAAGGAAAAGAAGGGGAAGGGAAG
>NW_025730582.1:0-1159 GCF_021292245.1 Micropterus dolomieu
CTTTAATCTCAGAATGCTGACAGTACGGACATCAAATTTAGAATGCTGACGTTAATCTCAGAATGCTGACACTAAACTCAGAATACTGACACTAAACTGAGAATTGACACTAAATTTAGAATGCTGACTTTAATCTCGGAATGCTGACAGTACGGACATCAAATTTAGAATGCTGACGTTAATCTCAGAATGCTGACACTAAACTCAGAATACTGACACTAAACTGAGAATTGACACTAAATTTAGAATGCTGACTTTAATCTCGGAATGCTGACACTAAATTTAGAATACTGACTTTCATCTCAGAATGCTGACACTACTGACACTAAACTCAGAATGCTGACACTACTGACACTAAACTTAGAATGCTGACTTTAATCTCAGAATACTGACACTACTGACACTAAATTTAGAATGCTGACTTTCATCTCAGAATACTGACACTAAACTCAGAATGCTGACTTTAATCTCAGAATGCTGACACTAAACTCAGAATACTGACACTTTCTTAGAATGCTGACTTTAATCTCAGATCACTAACACTACTGACACTAAACTTAGAATGCTGACTTTCATCTCAGAATACTGACACTAAACTCAGAATGCTGACTTTAATCTCAGATCTCTGAACCTACTGACACTAAATTTAGAATGCTGACTTTAATGTCAGAATGCTGACATTAAACTCAGAATACTGACACTAAATTTAGAATGCTGACATTAATCTCAGAATGCTGACACTAAACTCAGAATACTGACACTAAACTCAGAATTGACATTAAAGTCAGCATTCTAAATTTAATCTCAGATCTCTGAAACTACTGACACTAAATTTAGAATGCTGACTTTAATCTCAGAATGCTGACACTACTGACACTAAATGTAGAATGCTGACTTTCATCTCAGAATGCTGACACTACTGACACTACATATAGAATGCTGACTTTCATCTCAGAATACTGACACTACTGACACTAAATTTAGAATGCTGACTTTCATCTCAGAACTCTGACACTAAATGTAGAATGCTGACTTTCATCTCAGAACTCTGACACTACTGACACTTTCTTAGAATGATGACTTTAATCTCAGAATGCTGACATTAATCTCAGAATGCTGACACTACTGACACTAAATTTAGAATGCTGACTTTCATCTC
>NW_025730583.1:0-472 GCF_021292245.1 Micropterus dolomieu
GTAATGTGTTGTAATACTATACTCTACATTGTAATTTTTTTTCTGATAATTTTTTGTTTTACTCCCATAAGGTGAGCTGTGGGCTCTAAATGAAGAAGGGATCGAGGGTTTCCTCAGCTTAACTTTGAGAAAGAAGCAAGAAGTCACCAGAATGATGAAGCATGCAAGAGACTGCTATGCTCAAGTTTTTGATCATATTCAGTGAAATCGACACTATAATCGCCCTATTTCTGATACCGTGGGGGGCAGAAATGTTCAGTAGCACCTCAATGCAGTACATGAGATCCACGGGGAGGAGTCGGATCAAGATCCAAGGGGTGGAGATGGGTAGGGGGAGGGGAAAAAGAGCTGGCTAACGACTTACAAAGCTCTGCGTTAGCCAGTCTGGTGCACTGTCCTGTGATGCGCCTCCAGAGACCCCAGAAAGGCAAAAACACTCGCTCCTTGTTTGAGGTTTTAAGCATTTCCCACA
>NW_025730584.1:0-1164 GCF_021292245.1 Micropterus dolomieu
TCACAAAACACAATCCTCCGTTCACATAAATCTTAACACATTTTTCCTTGCTAAAACACAAGTTGCAAAAGAACTCTGCTCATATTCTCAAATGAAAGCTCATGTGATGCAAAATGCTTGCCACAGTCAGCAATATTTGAACAAAATGAACACACCTGGCGTCATTCATTACACACAACGACTCAAAATTGAAAACACCTGTTGCTAATGCTGTGACCACATGTATAAAAGCAAGTTCAGAGTGCACAGTTTGCTGAAGATTCCAAACAAACACAATGGATGAAGGCAGAGTCAGGGGAAGAGGCCAGGGAGGAAGAGGAGCAGGCCGAGGAGGGAGAAGAGCTGGCCGAGGAGGGAGAAGAGCTGGCCGAGGAGGGAGAAGAGCTGGCCGAGGAGGGAGAAGAGCAGGCCGAGGAGGGAGAAGAGCAGGCCGAGGAGGGAGAAGAGCTGGCCGAGGAGGGAGAAGAGCTGGCCGAGGAGGGAGAAGAGCAGGCCAACGAGGAAGAGGAGGAGGAGGAGGAGGCCAGGGAGGAAGAGGAGCAGGCCAGGGAGGAAGAGGAGCAGGCCGAGGAGGGAGAAGAGCTGGCCGAGGAGGGAGAAGAGCTGGCCGAGGAGGGAGAAGAGCTGGCCGAGGAGGGAGAAGAGCAGGCCAACGAGGAAGAGGAGGAGGAGGAGGAGGCCAACAAGGGAGAGGAGAAGGTCCAGGAGGGAGAGCAAGACAACCTCGCACCATCATTACGGACGAGATGCGAGCAACAGTCATTGACCATGTCATGACAATGGCTGAAGCAGGACTAAGAGTCCGTCCAAACCTGAGTAGGTTCACCGTGGCCACCATTATCAGGGCATTCAGACAACACAACAGGTATTGTACTCTATTGCTTTCTTTGTCACAATACAATTTTACAAGCCTGTGAAAGTAGTCTATTAGTTTCAAATCAGTTGTTACTGTATTGTAAAACATGTCAATTGACAACATGTTTCTTTCTTTAGAGTTGAAAGAATGCCACATAGAGGTGGGAGGGTTGCCATATTTACAGCGGCACAAGAAACCCTCATTGTGGATATGGTTCGTGAGAACAACCTCATCAGACTCCGGGAGCTCAGAGACAAAGTCATTGCCGATAATGTGAACTTTGAGGGCATTGATGATGTCAGCTTGGC
>NW_025730585.1:0-501 GCF_021292245.1 Micropterus dolomieu
AGAGAGGACGCAGGTTTAAGTCGCCCCCTGCTGGCTGCTGGAGAGGACGCAGGTTTAAGGCGCCCCCTGCTGGCCGCTAGAGAGGACGCAGGTTTAAGTCGCCCCCTGCTGGCCGCTAGAGAGGACGCAGGTTTAAGTCGCCCCCTGCTGGTCGCTAGAGAGGACGCAGGTTTAAGTCGCCGCCTGCTGGCCGCTAGAGAGGACGCAGGTTTAAGTCGCCCCCTGCTGGTCGCTAGAGAGGACGCAGGTTTAAGTCGCCCCTGCTGGCCGCTAGAGAGGACGCAGGTTTAAGTCGCCCCTGCTGGCCGCTAAAGAGGACGCAGGTTTAAGTCGCCTCCTGCTGGCCGCTGGAGAGGACGCAGGTTTAAGTCGCCCCCTGCTGGCCGCTAGAGAGGACGCAGGTTTAAGTCGCCCCTGCTGGCCGCTAGAGAGGACGCAGGTTTAAGTCGCCCCTGCTGGCCGCTAGAGAGGACGCAGGTTTAAGTCGCCCCTGCTGGCCGC
>NW_025730586.1:0-317 GCF_021292245.1 Micropterus dolomieu
AATCTGTGTTAGTGAGCACTTCTCCTTTGCCGAGATAATCCATCCACCTCACAGGTGTGGCATATCGAGATGCTGATCAGACAAGCATGGGTATTGCACAGGTGTGCCTTTGGCTGGCCACAATAAAAGGACACTCGATAATGTGCAGTTTCACTGTATTGAGGGGGCGGGGTTCCCCAAAACCAGTCAGTATCTGGTGTGTACATACATGCTGTCTGCCATCTGCCCTGTACAGTGAAAACTCGGATTGATCCGTGAAGAGAACACCTCTCCAAAGCGCCAGGCGCCATCGAATGTGAGCATTTGCCCACTCAAGT
>NW_025730587.1:0-683 GCF_021292245.1 Micropterus dolomieu
CCACACAGAGGGTTCAATAAGGCCGAAACACGCCACACAGAGGGTTCAATAAGGCCGAAACACGCCACACAGAGGGGGTCAATGAGGCCGAAAAAAAAACCCACACAGAGGGGGTCAATAAGGCCGAAACACGCCACACAGAGGGGGTCAATGAGGCCGAAACACGCCACACAGAGGGAGTCAATGAGGCCGAAACACGCCACACAGAGGGGGTCAATGAGGCCGAAACACGCCACACAGAGGGGGTCAATGAGGCCGAAACACGCCACACAGAGGGGGTCAATGAGGCCGAAAAAAAAACCCACACAGAGGGGGTCAATGAGGCCGAAAAAAAAACCCACACAGAGGGGGTCAATGAGGCCGAAACACGCCACACAGAGGGGTCAATAAGGCCGAAAAACGCCACACAGAGGGGGTCAATGAGGCCGAAACACGCCACACAGAGGGGGTCAATGAGGCCGAAACACGCCACACAGAGGGGGTCAATAAGGCCGAAACACGCCACACAGAGGGGGTCAATAAGGCCCGCAACACGCCACACAGAAGGGTCAATAAGGCCAAAAAACGCCATACAGAGGGGGTCAATAAGGCCGAAACACGCCACACAGAGGGGGTCAATGAGGCCAAAAAACGCCACACAGAGGGGGTCAATGAGGCCGAAAAAAAAACCCACACAGAGGGGG
>NW_025730588.1:0-569 GCF_021292245.1 Micropterus dolomieu
CCTATAACTGGGAAACCGCCTAGACCCAACCGGGTAACCCCCCAGACCCAGCTACACCTATAACCGGGTAATCCCCCAGACCCGCCTACACCTATAACCGGGAAACTGCCTAGACCCAACCGGGTAACCCCCCAGACCCAGCTACACTTATAACTGGGTAACCCCCCAGACCCGCCTACACCTATAACTGGGAAACCGCCTAGACCCAACCGGGTAACCCCCCAGACCCAGCTACACCTATAACCGGGAAACCCCCTAGACCCAACCGGGTAACCCCCCCAGATCCAGCTACACCTATAACCGGGTAACCCCCCAGACCCAGCTACACCTATAACCGGGTAACCCCCACAGACCCAGCTACACCTATAACTGGGTAACCCCCCCAGACCCAGCTACACCTATAACCGGGTAACCCCCCCCAGACCCGCCTACACTTATAACCGGGTAACCCCACAGACCCAGCTACACCTATAACTGGGTAACCCCCCACACCCGCCTACACCTATAACTGGGAAACCGCCTAGACCCAACCGGGTAACCCCCCAGACCCAGCTACACCTATAACCGGG
>NW_025730589.1:0-653 GCF_021292245.1 Micropterus dolomieu
GACCCTCCTGCATGTTATTTTCGATTGTCCTGTGTGTTACGTTAGACCCTCCTGTGTGTTACTCTGCTTCAACCCTCCAGTGTGTACATTTTAACCCTCCTTACTTTCAACACTCCTGCGTGTTACTTTCGACCCTATTTTGTGTTACAGGAGGGTGTTACTTTAAACCCTCCTGTGTGTTACTTTTGACCCTCCTGTGTGTAAGTTTTAATCCTCCTAACTTTCAACCCTCCCGTGTGTTACTTTCAACCCTCATGTGTGTTATTTTCAACCCTCCTGTGTGTTATTTTTGACCCTCCAGTGTGTTACTTTTAACCCTCCTGTGTTTTATCCTCCTTCAAAGTTTCTTTCACCACTCCTGTGTGTTACTTTAAACCCTCCTTTGTTTTATTCTCCTTCAATCCTCCAGTGTTTTACTTTAGACCCTCCTGTGTGTTACTTTAGACCCTCCTGCATGTTATTTTCGATCATCCTGTGTTTTACTTTAGACCCTCCAGTGTGTAAATTTTAACACTCCTAACTTTCAACACTCCCGTGTGTTATTTTCAACCCTCCTGTGTGTTATTTTTGACCCTCCAGTGTGTTACTTTTAACCCTCCTGTGTTTTGTGCTCCTTCAAAGTTTCTTTCAACACTCCTGTGTGTTTCTTCCAA
>NW_025730590.1:0-3855 GCF_021292245.1 Micropterus dolomieu
ATATATATATATATATATATATATATATACTGAGATGTATAAATAATATATACTGTATATAATAAATTGAGTTTCTTGATATTATTTTATCCCAAGAAAACGTTTACTTCACTTTAAGAAAATATTTTATCTGTCTAATCAGAGTCACAGATGAAAAGTAATCAGTGATGTAAACACACCAACGCCGTTTAGTTGTTCACTTTTGGCGTCTCTATCTACAGAGCTGTCAATCACAGCAGGAGTGCCAGCTTCGTCCAGTCATGTTGTCTCCACCATGCAGACAACATGTTTGAACAACCTGATCAATAAATTCATCCACCAGCTGATCACAGACCAGGTAGGTGACGTCATGATGATGTCACACAGGTAAGAACCAACAGAATAAACAGAACTGGACTCACCCTGCAGGCTCTGCTCCGCCAGCTGATGGAGGACTGATCCACAGAGACCGAGTGTGTGTTGCTGAGCAGTAGAATTTGTCAGGAATGTTGCTGACCAGCAGAAACACACACACAGTCAGGATTTGATCAGGGTCCAAAGCTACAATTGTTCCAGTCCTCCAGAGTCCGCTTGGGCTGCAGACTAGACTGCTCTGAAAATGACCCACAATGCACAACGATGCAGATGTGACGTTGTAAAACAACAACCACTAAAATAATAATATGGACCATATTTCTGTTTGAAGACTTTTGCTTTATTGTTGATGCAGCGAGCTCTCATGATGTTCAGACGGTTGAATACTTTGGGTCAGTTTGTGTGACATCAGGTAAACCCACAGCAGGGGGGGCCTAATCCGTCCCCGAAACAAAAACATTTGGTCCCCTGAGCGAAGCTGCAGTTTGCATCAAATAACGACAACAAGACGCACATCAGAGACCTGGACTGGGTCCAGGCCTGGGCTGGACCGGGTCCAGGTCTCTGAGTCTTGCAGTGCAACCAGTTTCAGAACATAAAACTTAAACACAGTGATGTCATACAGGTGAACACACACCTGCGAGCCCACGCTGACCTCTGACCCGCAGGTGTGGGCCTGAGCTGAGAGCAGATCTGTTGCTAAACGACACAGCAGCTGCACACGGCGCTCTGGATGTATTGATTAAGGCTTTGTGAATTTTTAGATGCTGCTCATAATCTCATCGTGCCAGAAGCCTCAGGACGCCTCCGGACGCCTCAGGACGCCACGGTCCGTCCGGTCAGGTGACTTGGAATTCGCCTCTCAGAGGACAAACTTTTGAGTTCAGGACAAAATGTTCCAGTGCTTCTTTGACACAAACGAGGACAAACTGATGTGTCTCTTCTCGTCCTCACTGGTGTCTTTCAGTCGGGCATCTTTGTTGTGTTGTCATCGTGGCATCCATCAGATCTGTTGATGGAGACATGCAGCCGTTTGATCCTGACGCGTGTCCGTCAGTGAGGACGTCTCGCCGATTCAGCTCCATCGATTCAAACAACTTTTAAACTGGGAAGGTAAAGCGAGGAAAAAGAAAGAGTGATGATAGCTTCTCAACATGACCACAATGACCACATGGACCACATGGCCACATGGACCACAATGACCACATGGACCACAATGACCACATGGCCACATGACCACATGGACCACAATGACCACATGGCCACATGGACCACAATGACCACAATGACCACATGGCCACATGGACCACAATGACCACATGGCCACATGACCACATGGACCACAATGACCACATGGCCACATGGACCACAATGACCACAATGACCACATGACCACATGACCACATGGACCACAAAGACCACAATGACCACATGGCCACAATGGCCACATGACCACATGGACCACAATGACCACATGGCCACAATGACCACATGGACCACATGTTTAATGAACAGATGAAACTGGATGAAAGTTTCTGTCTCTCTGCCTGTCTTACTGCACAATCATGTTGAGTTGGCTCTCAATCAAGAAGCAAAAGTATGTCATGTGATGTGGTGGAGGTGAAGGAGGTGGAGGAGGTGAAGGAGTCTGCAAACACAAACACAGAATCAGTTCCTTTTGTAGTGAGTCGACCAGTCAGGTCAATTTTATTGTCTTTTAGAAAAAAAAGCTGAAAAGACAAACAGGAAGTTGTCAAATAAATACAGAATTCAGTGTTTCATGTTTGTAACAAGGGCGAGATTAATGACATCTCAAGACTGCATGGCTAATGCTAATGCTACCGCTAATGCTAAAGCTAATCAAATGGATGGAGGCGGCACAAGTGGAAACACGAGGAGTACAAAAGTAAAAATAGAAAAAAGTAAAGAAAGGTTTTAAAAAACAGGAGCATGAAGAAACAGGAAATGATGTGATGTTAGAGGCGGGGCTAAGGGCAGTGGGTGGGGTTAAGTTCCTGTAGTTCTGGAAAGTCTCCGTCTTTTACTTTTATATTATTATATTAGGTTTCAGAGCGGCGCCCCCTGCAGGATCACATGATGCTGCAGCACTTACACGGCTGCTTCTCCTTCTTCATCTCCACCGCTCCTCCCTTCTCCTCCTTCACCTCCCCGGCAGTCTCCCCGTTGTTTGCCGTCATCGTCTGCAGAGGTTTTGTTGAGGGCGGCAGGGCAGTGGAGGCAGGCAGAGGAACGCCGGTGTCCTTCTTCCCTTCGCCCGGAGACGTTTTCCCATCAGTGTCGTCGATGAGGACCAGCTCGGCCTTCACCGTCCCCTGCAGACCCAGAACCTTCTTGGTCTCGTCCTCGTCCTCCACGCTCTGATAGCCCATGAACACCATGGTGACGGGGTTCTCTGCGCTGGCCTCGCCCATGATCGGCTCGCTGCCTGTTTTGGCCTCCAGCCCGGTGATCTCCGGAGGCGGCGGCTCAGGACCCGCCTCCTCCTGGACTTCCGCTGTGGGGAGAGAGGTCACCGTGGCGACGGTCTGTGACATCATCGAGGCCTCGTCGGCTTTGTGGATGAGCTCTTCGACCTCGGAGAAGCTGAGCAGTTGGACGCCATCTTCACCGTTCATCTTGTGGACCACTGGGAGACAAAGAGAGACCTAGTTACACCTGACCTCCGGCTGAAGGACCAATTGAAACAGACTATTCTCCTGCTATTTTGTGATGTCATAACATACTGGAGGACACCTGTATGTAACTAACATCCTCCTCTCTCCTCTCTCCTCCTGACAGTCAGGTGAGTTTGTTTGTTGTCTCATTTGATGTGAAGCTTCGATGTTAGGTACATGAAGGACAGGGGAGGAGAGGGGAGGAGAGAGAAGGCAGAGGGGGAGAGAGGAGCAAGGAGGAGAGAGAAGGAGAGAGGAGGTGAGGGGAGGAGAGGGGAGGAGAGAGGAGGAGAGGGGAGGAGAGAGGAGGAGAGGGGAGGAGAGGAGGAGTGAGAAGGAGAGGGGAGGAGAGAGGAGCGAGGAGGAGAGAGAGAAGTCTATGAAGATTCTCAGTCATCCAGGTCATAGTTATCCAACGAAGGTTAAAATCAAGGGCAACTGGACTTGGTTGAAGATACTGGAAGATGTTTCGTCCCTCATCCAAAGGACTTCTTCAGTTCTGACTGACTGGCAGGGAAACTCAGCTATTTAACCTCAGTGGGGTCGTTGGCCCGGGTCATCGATACCGCCGGTTCGTTAGTGTTCCTTGTTGCTGTGACGACAGTCGTTACAGTCGTTAAGACTACCTGTGGCCAAGACTGAACAACCATCGTTGGTATCTTCACCTGAGGCCAATAGGTTACGTTTGTTGAGTTTCCTGGGAAGTGATGAAAGGACAGCATTGTAAGTGGGGGATAAGTGGTGGCGTAGACCCCCTCCTCTGTTCAATGACGGCTTCTCCACCCTGGTGTAGATGCTTCCTTGACACCTCTTTCAAACCATCCAT
>NW_025730591.1:0-494 GCF_021292245.1 Micropterus dolomieu
AAAAAAAAAAAAAAAAAAAAAAAAAAAAAAAAAAATATATAATCCGAGCAAATTCAATAGGGCCTCACACGGTCGTGCTCGGGCCCTAATTAGTAATAAATAAAGTTGAAGATTATAACGGAGAATAAATAAATAAGGTAATTATAACAAAGGTGAATAAGTAAAGGCACTAATTAAAATATATACATTTATGTCTCCTTGTATAATTTAATTACTACCTACATTTATTTATTAGGGCCCGAGTACGACCGTGCGAGATCCCTATTGAATTTGCTCGGATTATATTTAGGGCCTGAGCACGACTGTGTGAGGTCCCTATTGAATTTGCTCGGATTATATATATTTAGGGCCCGAGCACGACCGTGCGAGGTCCCTATTGAATCTGCTCGGATTATATATATTTAGGGCCCGAGCACGACCGTGCGAGGTCCCTATTGAATTTGCTCGGATTATATTTTTAGGGCCCGAGCACGACCGTGTGAGGTCCCTATTGA
>NW_025730592.1:0-330 GCF_021292245.1 Micropterus dolomieu
TCCCCCCTGCTGTCTCTCTGCTCCCCCCTGCTGTCTCTCTGTTCCCCCCTGCTGTCTCTCTGCTCCCCCCTGCTGTCTCTCTGTTCCCCCCTGCTGTCTCTCTGCTCCCCCCTGCTGTCTCTCTGCCTCGTTAACCCTGATCCCAGTCACCTGTGTCGCTCCTGCCCTGCTCGTTAGTCCTTGTGTATAAATGTCTGGTGTTTCTGTTCATTCCCTGTCCGGTCATTGTCGCATGAAGTTGCTGCTCTTGGATGTTACCAGTTTCCTGTACCTGGGAGTTCTGTTTGTCATGCTTGGGATTAATAAACCCTGGAACTCAATCTCAGCTCA
>NW_025730593.1:0-539 GCF_021292245.1 Micropterus dolomieu
TAACCTCCTCCTCCCTCTCTAACCACCTCCTCGTCCTCCTCCCTCTCTAACCTCCTCCTCCCTCTCTAACCACCTCCTCGTCCTCCTCCCTCTCTAACCTCCTCCTCCCTCTCTAACCTCCTCCTCCCTCTCTAACCACCTCCTCATCCTCCTCCCTCTCTAACCACCTCCCTCTCTAACCACCTCCTCATCCTCCTCCCTCTGTTATCTTCTCCTCCCTCTCTAACCTCCTCCCTCTCTAACCACCTCCTCATCCTCCTCCCTCTGTTATCTTCTCCTCCCTCTCTAACCTCCTCCTCGTCCTCCTCCCTCTCTATCCACCTCCTCCCTCTCTATCCACCTCCTCCCTCTCTAACCACCTCCTCGTCCTCCTCCCTCTCTATCCACCTCCTCCCTCTCTAACCACCTCCTCGTCCTCCTCCCTCTCTAACCACCTCCTTGTCCTCCTCCCTCTCTAACCACCTCCTCGTCCTCCTCTCTCTCTCTCTCTCTCTCTCTCTCTCTCTCTCTAACCTCTAACCTCCTCCTCCTCTCTCTAA
>NW_025730595.1:0-432 GCF_021292245.1 Micropterus dolomieu
ACCTGTCACCTCCACCTGTCAGCTCTCCACCTGTCACCTCTACCTGTCAGCTCTACCTGTCACCTCTCCACCTGTCACCTCTCTACCTGTCACCTCTCCACCTGTCACCTCTCCACCTGTCACCTCTACCTGTCAGCTCTACCTGTCACCTCTACCTGTCACCTCTACCTGTCACCTCCACCTGTCAGCTCTCCACCTGTCAGCTCTACCTGTCAGCTCTACCTGTCACCTCTCCACCTGTCACCTCTACCTGTCAGCTCTACCTGTCACCTCTACCTGTCACCTCTACCTGTCAGCTCTCCACCTGTCACCTCTACCTGTCACCTCTACCTGTCACCTCTACCTGTCAGCTTTACCTGTCACCTCTACCTGTCACCTTTACCTGTCACCTCTACCTGTCAGCTCCACCTGTCAGCTCTCCACCTGTCCCCT
>NW_025730596.1:0-1963 GCF_021292245.1 Micropterus dolomieu
AGAGCACTGCGCTCCCAGAATGCAGGGTTACTTGTGGTTCCTAGAGTCTCCAAAAGTAGACTAGGAGCCAGAGCGTTCAGCTATCAAGCTCCTCTCCTGTGGAACCAGGTTCCAGTTTGGGTTCAGGAGGCAGACACCATCTCCACATTTAAGAGTAGGCTTAAGACTTTCCTCTTTGATAAAGCTTATAGTTAGGGCTGGCTCAGGTAGTCCTGAACCATCCCTTAGTTATGCTGCTATAGGCCTAGACTGCCGGGGGATTTCCCATGATGCACTGAGCTCCTCTCTCCTCTACTTTCTCTCCCTCTGTATGCAACCTCATCCCATTATTGCATGTTACTAACACAACTTCTCCCCTTTCTGGTAGTCTTGTGCTTTCTCGTCTCTCTCCTCTCTCCTCCTATCACTTCCTGCAGGTTTTCTGGCTCTGGAGCTGTGGAGTCTGGATCTGTGGCTGCGGGTCACCTGCTGCCCCCGTGTTCCTGCTCGACACCCTCTACTGCAACGACTATTGTTGCTAGTCTTATTGTTATTATTGTTATTATAATCATTGACATTTCGATGGTTACCATTAACACTACTATAAATATCTGTACCATTTTTCATTTAGTTTATAGCAACATCACCTTCGCTGTCTGTACCTCTGTGTGTATATTGTGTAGGCTGCCTCCCTCCCCTCTCTCTCTCCTTACATCCCTCTCTCTCTCTCTCTCTTTCTCTTTCTCTCTCTCTTTCTCTCTCTCTCTCTCTCTCACCCCAACCGGTCGAGGCAGATGGCCGCCCACCCTGAGCCATGGTTCTGCTCGAGGTTTCTGCCTCTTAAAAGGAAGTTTTTCCTTGCCTCTGTCGCCTAGTGCTTGCTCTTGGTGGGAACTGTTGGGCTTCTGTAAATATCATCACAGAGTACGGTCTAGACCTGCTCTTTTATGAAAAGCGCTGTGAGATAACTGTTGTTGTGATTTGGCGCTATATAAATAAAATTGAATTGAATTGAATTGAATACTGGGGAATAGACAGCGCAACAGGGAAACCTAGGGGCTTACACAGGCAGTTGCCTTACATCCACAACTACACAACATCATTGTTCCACATCTTACCATCAGGACTAAACGTTGAACTGTTGCCGGTGTTTCGATCTATGCTGCCCTGCCGAAAAATGCTACCATAGTGCAAATCGATAGACTCGACTCTACTCGGCCCTGCTCCGTTTTCCATTACAGGTAGTACCCAGAGATAGTACGTAGCAGGTCGTCATAGCGATGCCACACACGACTGCTGCGGCGTAATGGTCAATGCGACACACACCCCAGCGATTCTCACAGCTCTTAAATAGAGTGATCAGATGTCCCGAAAAATCCAGGACAGTCCCGAATTACGAGCAGTTGTCCCAACCCCTTTCCGGTTTGTCCCAAAAATTAGACCTAACATGAGTTTTGATTATAGTCTAATTAAACATTAAATACTGATCGTTGTAGGGTTCTCCTGCTCCAGCAGGGGCTGCAGGTTATCTGGACATTGTGTCAACAGCGTTGTTACAGCCACAAAGTAACACTCGTCGTGCTCTTTTCCCCTTTTTGTTTTCTTGTGGTTAGTGGAAGTTACAGTCGCGAGGACAGGGAAAGTGAAGCTTCAGGCAGCCACGGCAGAGAGACCTGACACGTGCGTTGTGCAGACATAACTTGGAGGCAAGTTCTTTGCCTCCAGTTCTTATTTGTACGATCCTCCCTGAAATGCTGATTCAAGGAGGAGAGAGGCTCACCTTGCAAACACAAACATGAGGCTCAAACTGCGACTCCAGTCTGGTGCATCTGTCTGATAAATCCAGCTCATGTGTTTGAGCCAGAACGCTTCATATCTGTGGCTGAAAAACTGCTGCAGAAGCTGCAGGAAATCTGGCCCTTAGTCTTGTTCCTGCAGTGATTGGCCAGTGGGTCATATCTGAGATTTCTGTTGGATGAAAAAG
>NW_025730597.1:0-718 GCF_021292245.1 Micropterus dolomieu
TTGACTCTGTACGGACCCAGAGAGTCCCCTCGTAGCCGGCCGTTGACTCTGTACAGACTCAGAGTCCCCTCGTAGCCCGCCGTTGAGTCTGCACGGACCCAGAGAGTCCCCTCGTAGCCCGCCGTTGACCCTGTACGGACCCAGAGAGTCCCCTCGTAGCCCGCCGTTGAGTCTGCACGGACCCAGAGAGTCCCCTCGTAGCCCTCCGTTGACTCTGTACGGACCCAGAGAGTCCCTTCGTAGCCCGCCGTTGACTCTGTACAGACCCAGAGAGGCCCCTCGTAGTCCGCCGTTGAGTCTGTACAGACTCAGAGTCCCCTCGTAGCCCGCCGTCGACTCTGTACGGACCCAGAGAGTCCCCTCGTAGCCTGCCGTTGACTCTGTACGGACCCAGAGAGTCCCCTCGTAGCCTGCCGTTGACTCTGTACGGACCCAGAGAGTCCCCTCGTAGCCCGCCGTTGAGTCTGCACGGACCCAGAGAGTCCCCTCGTAGCCTGCCGTTGACTCTGTACGGACCCAGAGAGTCCCCTCGTAGCCTGCCGTTGACTCTGTACGGACCCAGAGAGTCCCTTCGTAGCCCGCCGTTGAGTCTGCACGGACCCAGAGAGTCCCCTCGTAGCCCGCCGTTGAGTCTGCACGGACCCAGAGAGTCCCCTCGTAGCCCGCCGTTGAGTCTGCACGGACCCAGAGAGTCCCCTCGTAGCCCTCCGTTGACTCT
>NW_025730598.1:0-1186 GCF_021292245.1 Micropterus dolomieu
ACGCGGCAGGTCGCAGTCAGTACGGTAAACACGAGGCAGGTCGCAGTCAGTACGGTAAACACGCGGCAGGTCGCAGTCAGTACGGTAAAAACGCGGCAGGTCGCAGTCAGTACGGTAAACACGCGACAGGTCGCAGTCAGTACGGTAAACACGCGGCAGGTCGCAGTCAGTACGGTAAACACGCGGCAGGTCACAGGGTCAACATGGTCATCACGCAGCAGGTCACAGGGTCAACATGGTCACCACGGTCATCACGCAGCAGGTCACAGGGTCAACATGGTCACCACGGTCATCACGCAGCAGGTCACAGGGTCAACATGGTCACCACGCGGCAGGTCACAGGGTCACCACGCAGCAGGTCACAGGGTCACCACGCGGCAGGTCACAGGGTCACCACGGTCACCACGCGGCAGGTCACAGGGTCAACATGGTCACCACGCAGCAGGTCAAAGGGTCAGTATGGTCAACGTGTCAGTATGGTCAAAACCCGTCAACACGGTCACTACAGTCACCACGCGGCAGGTCACAGGGTCACCACGGTCACCACGCGGCAGGTCACAGGGTCACCACGGTCACCACGCGGCAGGCCACAGTCAGTACGGTAAACACGCGGCAGGTCACAGTCAGTACGGTAAACACGCGGCAGGTCACACGGTCACTACAGTCACCACGCGGCAGGTCACACGGTCACTACAGTCACCACGCGGCAGGTCACAGGGTCAGTACGGTCAACGTGTCAGTATGGTCAAAACCCGTCAACACGGTCACTACAGTCAACACGCGGCAGGTCACACAGTCAGTACGGTAAACACGCGGCAGGTCACACGGTCACTACAGTCAACATGCGGCAGGTCACAGTAAGTACGGTAAACGCACGGCAGGTCACACGGTCACAGTCAACACGCGGCAGGTCACACAGTCAGTACGGTAAACACGTGGCAGGTCACACGGTCACTACAGTCAACACGCGGCAGGTCACAGTCAGTACGGTAAACATGCGGCAGGTCACACGGTCACAGTCAACACGCGGCAGGTCACACAGTCAGTACGGTAAACGCACGGCAGGTCACAGTCAGTACGGTAAACACGCGGCAGGTCGCAGGCAGTACGGTAAACACGCGGCAGGTCACACGGTCACAGTCAACACGCGGCAGGTCACAGTCAGTATGGTAAACACGCGGCAGGT
>NW_025730599.1:0-185 GCF_021292245.1 Micropterus dolomieu
CGCTTGGTCAGGTTTAGGCCCTAAAAACGCTTGGTCAGGTTTAGGCATTAAAAACGCTTGGTCAGGTTTAGGCATTAAAAGCGCTTGGTCAGGTTTAGGCCTTAAAAGCGCTTGGTCAGGTTTAGGCATTAAAAGCGCTTGGTCAGGTTTAGGCATTAAAAGCGCTTGGTCAGGTTTAGGCATTA
>NW_025730599.1:266-659 GCF_021292245.1 Micropterus dolomieu
CTTGGTCAGGTTTAGGCCTTAAAAGCGCTTGGTCAGGTTTAGGCATTAAAAGCGCTTGGTCAGGTTTAGGCATTAAAAGCGCTTGGTCAGGTTTAGGCCTTAAAAGCGCTTGGTCAGGTTTAGGCATTAAAAGCGCTTGGTCAGGTTTAGGCCCTAAAAACGCTTGGTCAGGTTTAGGCATTAAAAGCGCTTGGTCAGGTTTAGGCATTAAAAGCGCTTGTTGAGGTTTAGGCATTAAAAGCGCTTGGTCAGGTTTAGGCCTTAAAAGCGCTTGGTCAGGTTTAGGCCCTAAAAACGCTTGGTCAGGTTTAGGCCTTAAAAGCGCTTGGTCAGGTTTAGGCCCTAAAAACGCTTGGTCAGGTTTAGGCCTTAAAAGCGCTTGGTCAGGTTTAG
>NW_025730599.1:680-1045 GCF_021292245.1 Micropterus dolomieu
TTGGTCAGGTTTAGGCCTTAAAAGCGCTTGGTCAGGTTTAGGCCCTAAAAACGCTTGGTCAGGTTTAGGCATTAAAAGCGCTTGGTCAGGTTTAGGCCTTAAAAACGCTTGTTGAGGTTTAGGCCTTAAAAGCGCTTGTTGAGGTTTAGGCCCTAAAAACGCTTGGTCAGGTTTAGGCCCTAAAAACGCTTGGTCAGGTTTAGGCATTAAAAACGCTTGGTCAGGTTTAGGCATTAAAAGCGCTTGGTCAGGTTTAGACATTAAAAACGCTTGGTCAGGTTTAGGCCCTAAAAACGCTTGGTCAGGTTTAGGCATTAAAAACGCTTGGTCAGGTTTAGGCATTAAAAGCGCTTGGTCAGGTTTAG
>NW_025730601.1:0-1068 GCF_021292245.1 Micropterus dolomieu
CCCTGGGTGAACCACCTTCTTGATCATGGTATCTCCCCTGCCAGGTAAGTATGAGTTGAAAGTGTCAGAGACAGGGTGGTCGGTCCCAGACACAGCACTCTGGCTGAGGGTGCCTACAACGCATAATCCCAGAGGTCAGAGTCTTTCTGTCTCTGAAAAAGCAAACACGTCCGCGGAAAAGCCTAAAACCCAAGCATGCTAGCAATGGAAGCATGCCTGGGGGACATTTCTTCCACAAAGAAAGAACAATCTCAGAGAGGCCAACACGCAATTCATTTGTCCTTTCTTTTCCTTTGACATAATAACAGGGGAGAGCGCGAACGCAGTCCCCCACTACCACAAATTATGCAGTCGAGATGCCCACATTTGGGGAATTCGCAGTGTCTTTCTGTCTCTGAAAAAGCAAACACATCCGCGTAAAAGCCTAAAACCTAAGCATGCTAGCAATGGAAGCATGTCTGGAGGACATTTCTTGAACAAAGAAAGAACAATCTCAGAGAGGCCAACACGCAATTCATTTTGTCCCACCTAAAA
This sequence comes from Micropterus dolomieu, assembly GCF_021292245.1. NCBI lineage: Eukaryota > Metazoa > Chordata > Actinopteri > Centrarchiformes > Centrarchidae > Micropterus > Micropterus dolomieu. The sequence goes on from NW_025730601.1 coordinate 535, forward strand.
GGACACACCCCCTTCTTGCGGCCATCGGGACCCTGGGCATTACTCAACACGCTGCCAATCTCTGGGCAAACTGCCAAAGGAACCGGGGGCCCGTGAACATTTACACTGCCACAAGCATACGCTGACGGACTGTGCGCGCAGCCCGGGACTCCTTTCTTTTCCTTTGACATAATAACAGGGGAGAGCGCGAACGCAGTCCCCCACTACCACAAATTATGCAGTCGAGATTCCCACATTTGGGGAATTCGCAGGGGTCAGCACAACCGGAGTGCAATGGCTAAGCCTCGCCCTGGGTGAACCACCTTCTTGATCATGGTATCTCCCCTGCCAGGTAAGTATGAGTTGAAAGTGTCAGAGACAGGGTGGTCGGTCCCAGACACAGCACTCTGGCTGAGGGTGCCTACAACGCATAATCCCAGAGGTCAGAGTCTTTCTGTCTCTGAAAAAGCAAACACGTCCGCGGAAAAGCCTAAAACCCAAGCATGCTAGCAATGGAAGCATGCCTGGGGGACATTTCTTCCACAAAGAAAGAAC
>NW_025730602.1:0-1176 GCF_021292245.1 Micropterus dolomieu
CTTCGGTGAAAGGAGATCTTTTGAACGTCTCTTTAGGAAACAGCAGGGGGCGCTGCTGCTGCTGCTGCTGCTTCTTTTTCTCCCTATCCTGTACACAGTGCTGTGTAAATGTTACATCGTGTTTTGAAGGCCCGTCTTGGGTGTGCAAAGGCAGCTTACGGCCATTCCGGCCTGGGACTGCCCGATCTCGCCTGATCTCGGAAGCCAGGCTTGGCAGGGCCTGCTTAGGACTTGGACGGGAGAGCGTCTGATCCTGGCTAGGGACTTCCAGGCGGACTGGATCCTTTTCCTGAATGTCCACCCAGGAATGAGCGTCTGTTTGTGAGTGAGGACCTCTGGCTGAAGGTGGCCTTGTCGCTGTACCGATACCTGGGAACGGGTGCCTATTCCTGTCTGTGGACTGCCAGCGTGAACGGTGTCCTGGATGTTTACCCAGGAATCAGTGCCTGTGGATTCCAAGTGACTCTGGAGCACCTTGGACATTATGGGAAGAATAAGTTTTTTGTCAATTAGCCGTAGAACATCTTTTGAAGGGCCGTTTGGGGGCACCTGAGTGGCTTACAGCCACACCGCTCTGGGAGCGCCAGATCTCGTCTGATCTCTGAGGCTAAGCAGAGTAGGGCCTGGTTAGTACTTGGACGGGTGACCGGCTGGGAATACCCGGTGCTGTAAGCCTTTTTCGCTTTGCCTTCGAAAAACGGCAGAGGGCGCTTCGGTGAAAGGAGATCTTTTGAACGTCTCTTTAGGAAACAGCAGGGGGCGCTGCTGCTGCTTCTTTTTCTCCCTATCCTGTACACAGTGCTGTGTAAATGTTACATCGTGTTTTGAAGGCCCGTCTGGGGTGTGCAAAGGCAGCTTACGGCCATTCCGTCCTGGGACTGCCCGATCTCGCCTGATCTCGGAAGCCAGGCTTGGCAGGGCCTGCTTAGGACTTGGACGGGAGAGCGTCTGATCCTGGCAAGGGACTTCCAGGCGGACTGGATCCTTTTCCTGAATGTCCACCCAGGAATGAGCGTCTGTTTGTGAGTGAGGACCTCCGGCTGAAGGTGGCCTTGTCGCTGTACCCATACCCGGGAACGGGTGCCTATTCCTGTCTGTGGACTGCCAGCGTGAACGGTGTCCCGGTTCCTGGATGTTTACCCAGGAATCAGTGCCTGTGGATTCCAAGTGACTCTG
>NW_025730603.1:0-720 GCF_021292245.1 Micropterus dolomieu
CCCCTGCTGGCCGTTAGAGAGGACGCAGGTTTAAGTCGCCCCCTGCTGGCTGCCGGAGAGGACGCAGGTTTAAGTCGCCCCCTGCTGGCCGCTAGAGAGGACGCAGGTTTAAGTCGCCCCCTGCTGGCTGCCGGAGAGGACGCAGGTTTAAGTCGCCCCCTGCTGGCTGCTAGAGAGGACGCAGGTTTAAGTCGCCCCCTGCTGGCCGTTAGAGAGGACGCAGGTTTAAGGCCCCCCCCTGCTGGCCGTTAGAGAGGACGCAGGTTTAAGTCGCCCCCTGCTGGCTGCTAGAGAGGACGCAGGTTTAAGTCGCCCCCTGCTGGCTGCTGGAGACGACGCAGGTTTAAGTCACCCCCTGCTGGCTGCTGGAGACGACGCAGGTTTAAGTCGCCCCCTGCTGGCTGTAGGAGAGGACGCTGGTTTAAGTCGCCCCCTGCTGGCTGCTGGAGAGGACGCAAGTTTAAGTCGCCCCCTGCTGGCTGCCGGAGAGGACGCAAGTTTAAGTCGCCCCCTGCTGGCTGCCAGAGAGGACGCAGGTTTAAGTCGCCCCCTGCTGGCTGCCAGAGAGGACGCAGGTTTAAGTCGCCCCCTGCTGGCTGCCAGAGAGGACGCAGGTTTAAGTCGCCCCCTGCTGGCCGCTAGAGAGGACGCAGGTTTAAGTCGCCCCCTGCTGGCCGCTAGAGAGGACGCAGGTTTAAGTCGCCCCCTGCTGGCCGCTAG
>NW_025730604.1:0-862 GCF_021292245.1 Micropterus dolomieu
AAATAGCACAACTTTTCATCGTCAATGCCTTTAGAAGGCACAGCAGAAATTTGACGTCGATCCGACTAAATCCCTAGGAGGAGTTCGTTAAAGTACGAAGTGTGTAAATCATCCAAAAATGGCCGTAAAATTCAAAATGGCCGACTTCCTGTTGACTTTAGGCTATGGGTTCTTGAGGCTTTTTTTTGCGTCTTGATACGACACATGTCCCCAGAAAATTTCGTACATGTAGGTTGAACGTGAACGAGGGGCTAATCATTTCCAATTTTCAAGGTGGCGCTAGCGAGTCATTTTGCCACGCCCATGTGCGAAACTTGTAGAATACGAAATTTTTCACCGGTTCTGACATGTTTGCAAATTTTGGTGAGTTTTCGAGTATGTTTAGGCCATGTCATTTGGGCCTACTTTGCAGAAAAAAAAAAAAAAAAAAAAAAAAATATAATCCGAGCAGATTCAATAGGGACCTCGCACGGTCGTGCTCGGGCCCTAAAAATTATTATCCGAGCAAATTCAATAGGGACCTCACACGGTCGTGCTCGGGCCCTAATTAAAGCTGCAAGCAGCGTTGGGCGGGCCCTCGCACTTGTAGCGCGTCCGCGCGTGACTCGGCCGAGTTGCATATTCTGGAGCTCTGCCGGTGCGGTACATAGCACTTGCCGCTATGAATATAAATCGGTATTGACGTGTAGATGTCTGCGGGGTGGGAGAGTTATCAAGCACGTAAAGTTTGTTTCAGATGTGAGCATGTACACTGAACAATAATGTACCCAAACAATAAAATAAATTCCTTTTATATTTCCCTGCCTTGTTGTTTATGTGTACATACAGAGGAAGAATGTGAGAACAGCACACATTTCATCGT
>NW_025730604.1:882-1699 GCF_021292245.1 Micropterus dolomieu
CGAGGGGCTAATTTTTTCCAATTTTCTAGGTGGCGCTAGCGAGTCATTTTGCAACGCCCATGTGCGAAACTTGTAGAATACGAAATTTTTCACCGGTTCTGACATGTTTGCAAATTTTGGTGAGTTTTCGAGTATGTTTAGGCCATGTCATTTGGGCCTACTTTGCAGAAAAAAAATAAATAAATATTAAAGCTGCAAGCAGCGTTGGGCGGGCCCTCGCACTTGTAGCGCGTCCGCGCGTGACTCGGCCGAGTTGCATATTCTGGAGCTCTGCCGGTGCGGTACATAGCACTTGCCGCTATGAATATAAATCGGTATTGACGTGTAGATGTCTGCGGGGTGGGAGAGTTATCAAGCACGTAAAGTTTGTTTCAGATGTGAGCATGTACACTGAACAATAATGTACCCAAACAATAAAATAAATTCCTTTTATATTTCCCTGCCTTGTTGTTTATGTGTACATACAGAGGAAGAATGTGAGAACAGCACACATTTCATCGTTACTGTGTGTTAGAGCATGGGAGAACAGTGGATACTTTTAATACAGCCCACACCCCTAATACTGTGTAACTATAACAAGTACAGAACAGAAGAAAAAGATGTTCTTTCTTTACAACTGTCTGCATAGCTTATTCATATTGTGTAATGAATGAAAATAAATAGGCCTACTAGGCTCCTCTCTACTTTGACATTTAAGATTAGCTTGTTTGATCCACCTTCATACACATGTGACATTACTGTACAACTTGAGAAAGGTGAGTTGTTTTCTGCTCCAGCCTGCCTAAAAGAAAAGCGTTTTTGGGATGAAATGGACTTT
>NW_025730605.1:0-6093 GCF_021292245.1 Micropterus dolomieu
GCCAACGACCCCACTGAGGTTAAATAGCTGAGTTTCCCTGCCAGTCAGTCAGAACTGAAGAAGTCCTTTGGATGAGGGACGAAACGTCTTCCAGTATCTTCAACCAAGTCCAGTTGCCCTTGATTTTAACCTTCGTTGGATTCCTCAATAAAGGCAGTATAAACCAAAAACAGAAGTCACGTGGTCTATTGCTTTTATGGAAGGGATAGTAACCGGTAAAGCCTTCAAAATAAAAGTATCCCATGTACCATGCAGTTAGAAAGGTGATTTTAGACTAAAACTAAACTAAAAGAACGTTTTGTTAGTAGCACTGGGTGTAAAAAAAAAAACACTTTAGTTAACTGAAATAAAAACAATAAATAATAAAATAATAACTGTTAAGCTGTTAGGGAGAATTAAACATTTGTAAGACCATTGGTGACCTGTAACTTCAGATTAGGACAATTTAACTAATGTTATATGTAGCTTAGGATCGCAGTTAGCCTATTTATTTAAGTTTATATTATTTAATTCATATTTTTTAGTTTCTGAACACATAACATATAATATTTTTAAGCCTTCATGCTGTGTGTGAGCTCCACCAGCAGAGGTCACTCTGCCCCCTTGAGTCCTTCTGTGGCGCCAACAGCCAACAAGCTTTTGACCTTTTGACTTGTGTTTCTATCACAGAGAAGGCTGCACTGCGACCAGAGGAAGCTGATCACTGAGTTTGAAGGGTGTGCAGAACTTCACCTGCCTTCAGCTTCTCTTTCTATGGAGCTGCTAAAAACTCTCAGCTTCCACCATCTGCTGCTATGAGTCAGAACAAAACTCTTCCAAAACAAATCTGTGGAGTTGTAAACTTCTTATTTTCCTTTGCTATTTTCGCCCGTGTAAACTACTTATGTTAATTAAGTAGATTAAATATTTTAATGCAGCCTGTAGTTCTCATAAGTTAGGCATACTTATGTGTGAAACCTGGTGAGCATTAATAGCTCCCGGGCTTTCAGATCTTTTAATGCTTTTTTGGGTTTAATTCTGTTTGATAAACCACGGCCGTGCTCTGTCCTGTTTGTACTTGTGTAAAGTAAAATAAAAGTGAAGTTGAGTCATTTAGTTTTTCTCCCTGGTACTCATCTCAGGACCTCCCAGATTTTCCCCAATACCTGGAGGATGTGAGCCTGTGCAGGTTTGAGGACTGATGATAGTATCAAGGCCCCATCACCTACCGTCACTCTCTTCAAATTAATGCTGGACTGTCAGGACAAAGCAGAACACCACTCCTTCCTCCAGCATTATAAAAGGGCCCTGTTGGCACTTTCAGATATTTTCATCACGATTTATGAGAAACACACCTTGTAATTGGGCACTGTTTTTGTAAATAAGGACGATGTCAACTTCTGTCTTTTAATACACATTTATATCATATACAGCAGGCTAGTATGTACAATAGTAAAGTGAAGCAGGGTTCTGCAGTGCAACTCTTTCACTCACATATGCCCAGAAATGATTTACAAGCACAGTGGGTTAGTGAAGAAAACCTGTAAGAGTAAATAATGTTAAGGTTAAATTATACCAATAGTCAGTTATACTAGTTCCTCCTCCAGGCTGTGGTTAGAGCCTCTGCAGTGAACAGATGGAGATTTAGTTAAAAAGCTACAACACTTGTGGGCCCATGTCGAGCATTCAGATCCAAGAGTCTTCACATTATAAAACAATCACTTCACACAAGGAGAAAGAGCTCAGGCATATTATGTACAATACATTTTTATAAATTAATTCTGTGCTAAGGAACATTTTCTGACTACTGTCCTCCTTAGAAGAAAGGTTAGCGTAGCACTACAAGCAAATAAGCAAGCTTAGGAACCGAGATATAATCTCTCATTTTAACCCATGGGATTTATTTTTTACAGAGCATTTCTTTACAAGAGACATGCGTTTCAACTGGAAAGGTGATTTACGAAACATGAACATTTAAAGATCAGGTTTTATTAACACAAGCTCAAACAATAAACCAATAAGATGTTACGGCCCATGCTGCAGAGATGCTGAAGGATAAAAGCAAACTGTTACCAAAGCAAAATTGCCACCAGGATGCCCTGAAACCACCTAAAGACAGCAAGTCACACACATAAAACCCCACACAATAAGGCTCAGTTAAAGGTCCGCACACAGCTGTCATATACACACACCACGACATGCAGTGAAGGGAAGAGGGGCTCCCACAGTCCACCACAGTCCACCACAGTCCACCACACTGTCAGAACACTGGAAGAAGAGGGAGAAAGGCTGAGGGAAGTCACGCAGCCCAACAACAAGCAAACTGCCCCACCCTTAGCAGAACCTAGCAAAAACATTCACAGGGCCCATCCACCTGTAACAGAGTCTCATAAAAAGCCCTGATTTTAAATCCACATTTAAAATCAGGGGACAAAAATCAGCAGTTGATCAGGCAGACAAAACAGCAGTGGCTATATAACCCTCAACTAATGCAATAAATCATCCACCAGCTCTGACTCCTGCATAATGTTACAGATCGGACCGTTCTACAAGCTTGTGGTTCGTTTATTGGTTCAAACGAAAAAACGAACTATAAGAACGTACACGGACCAACAAGGGGCAGGCTAGACGCTGTGCTGCTGAAACACTGAGAGGCTTCCAGAGGAAGTTGATGCTGTAAATACACCGCTGTGCACACGCAGCCTACGCCCCTCCCTCAGAATTCCCATGACGCATGAGGGTGAAGGGAGTTTTGTTAAAATGTGTTGTGGTGGCTTACCATTGAAACCGTGAGTGAAGGGACTGTTTCATTTGATAAGAGCTGCTGAATTCTCCCAGGAAATTGTACTGCCACACACTTTAGTTGTTAGTTTGTGTGAACTATAATCAGCAGAGCTAAACTTCATAGTTCACGTAGTGGGCGCCACAACCAGTGTGGGCCCTGGGTTGGCTGCACCCACGCTACATCAGCTTATGACAAGAGGCAAATGTACATATATAGTATGAGTATTTTAATTGAACCTGAGACCATGTTTATAAGCTTATTAGTTAGAATATGCAGTGTTTGCAAGCTTCAGTGATTAATGCAAAACTGCTTACCAGATACCAGATAGAAGTGTGTCCTCATCTTCCCCACAACACATAATAAGGCATTTCAGCAGACAGTCCTATTATGATTCACCTAGAGACTCTAGGTGAGATCGCAAACACACACATAATGCATTATGATGCAGTCCAATTTTGCAACTTCACTGATGCAAACAATACACAATGCACACCACTTATGTGCTTATGGAGTTATAGTACTGTGATTTAGAAATAAGATAAGTTAAAAGGACTAATCTAACTCCACAATTAAATTTGTTGACAAAATAATACCATTTCTTCTACTTACAATGTTACCATTTTTGTGATATAATACATTTGATGTACAGAGCAAGAACAAACCTGATTAAGAACATTGAGTATATTCCAGCTCTACTCCTGCCTTCTTCATTATGATCTCTGTGGTGCTGTTCCTAGGAACCTTGGTTGGAAGCTTGAGCTATAGCTTGATGGATAAGAGAGACAGAAGCAGTACTTATTAAATATAAAACTTTTGAAAAAGTTCACCAATAGCCACACTGAAAAACAACATAAATATGTTTAAATATGTGTTTTAAACAAACATTAAAATAATAATTTTGTGAAAATTCCGGGTTTAGTATTTTAAACAATATCAAACCTGTGAACACAAAGGAAAAGGTGAGATTTGTCATTTTAGTTTTTTTGCTGGGTAATTAGCACTATCTATACTAATCACCACAGACTGTAATTATTAATTAGACCTTAGACATACTGGTGATTTTGTACTTTAGCTGACAGATGAATCAATGGAATATGAAATTCTTCCACTTCTATCTGAACACATCATCTATAATTCAATACATTTCATTAATACAAAACTATTAGTCATCTATCAGTCCACCCTCTTTCACCAGTCTGCACGGATTCTCTGTTTAGACAGTGTGCTGGTAAAGAGGCACATAGCCTAAACGTTGTCCGAACTGGACCGGTGATTTCATCAGACATAAAACCGACACTTAAATTGCCATTGGTTTATTAAAATGGGGGTCATGCTTCAGACTCAACAGCTACATGCGGTAAAGTTAAACAAACACATAGGGTGAATTCAGGTTGAGTGGGACACTTAAGCTTATGGGTACTATACAGGGTTAATTTTGTAAGCCAATCACAACAATTGTTATTGTGTTGTTGTTGAATGTCTGTTGGATATAAAACAGAGGTTGTGATTGGTGTGACGTCAAATTGCTTGACTCCTGGGACCTCATGGTAAACCACCCGGCAAGTGTAAATCTATATAAAATTATAAGGATGATAATTCAGTCACTTATGATTTAACAATACAATTTTTGTTTTTAAATGCATTTATACTGTCTGTAGATTCGAAATTAATTACAATAAGGATGTAACTGGATCAAATATTTATGAAAATTAGATTTACAGCCCTGTCCCACTCAACCTGACAGTGTTAGAAAAGTGGGACAGGGCATTTCAGGTTGAGTGGGACAGTTTTAATGCTAATGCTTGTGAGCACAGTGCAGCAGTTTCATGAACAAAAGATAACATTTTAAAGTTGTTGGTAAGAATAATGTATCTGAGTATCAAATTTATGGTTGGTAATTTCTTAAATACACTAAGCTACACAAAAGATGGCACCCATACAAAAAAAAGAATGGAAAGAGAGGTATTAGAGAAAGGGGGACAGGGCGTAAGGACAACAATGTAGGAAGGGAATAAAACTCACCAAGTGGAGGTAAGAGAAAATGGCAGTGGATGTTGAGGAAGGACAGGAACCTAAGGTAAGGTTTTTAGCAAAGGCATGGAACACCCTGAAATTGACATTACAAAAGTGAGAGAAAGGGCTGGTGAGAGGCATCAGGTAAAAGCCCCAAAGAGTTTCAGAAATCCGTTTAATAACTTACTTACACAGCCTAGTCTTAATAAACTGAAGATGTATTGCCTTTAGACAACATGATTTTTCTTCACAGATTATTGAATATTTATAATTAAATGATATCTCTTTGAGTTACTGTACACTAACACATTATATATGCTGTTAAATGTTAATATAATATTAAATGTCTAATAATATATTATTAAATGTTGTAAAAAGTATTTCTCATGTGTTTAATGTTTAATTTTAAACTTAAATAATATAGTGTCCCACTTTATCTAACAAAGTGTCCCACTCTACCTGATTGCTTCCAGTTTGCCAAGAGGGTGACAGATGATGTTTAAAGATAAACAATTTGATAATAAATAAATAGGCTTAAATTCACCATAGATGTCTTCACAACAACCTATTTAAACAAAATACATACAATTTTAATACATTCTAACTAATTTAGGTTTTTTAAAAGGCAATTTACCAAAAAGTGTCCCACTTCACCTGACTTCACCCTATTGACAGTGGAGGAAAGACAAGGCAGGCAAACAAGCGCCAAACAGTCCGGAGCATTTCACTTCTTTAAAATGTGTCCGTGGAGTTTCATCATTTTCTCTGCTCTGCTGCAGCCCCGTGTGTAGCGGGGAGAGCAGCACCGCCCTCCGTGAAACATGTCCAGACTCCTTTAGCAATGAACTCCGAAGGATTATTTTGGTAGTTCTGCTGAACATTAACAGGCTCCATTGGGCTCTATCAAACATCACAACGGATTCAGATATAAATTAATTACAGCTCTAACCTCAGTGACCTAACATTAATGTTAATTGACTGTTGTGGTGCCTGGGAGAAAAAAGCTATACAGTGAGGAAAATAAGTATTTGAACACCCTGCTATTTTGCAAGTTCTCCCACTTAGAAATCATGGAGGGGTCTGAAATTGTCATCGTAGGTGCATGTCCACTGTGAGAGACATAATCTAAAAAAAAATTATCCAGAAATCACAATGTATGCTTTTTTAACTATTTATTTGTATGATACAGCTGCAAATAAGTATTTGAACACCTGTCTATCAGCTAGAATTCTGACTCTCAAAGACCTGTTAGTCTGCCTTCAAAATGTCCACCTCCACTCCATTTATTATCCTAAATTAGATGCACCTGTTTGAGG
>NW_025730605.1:6130-6751 GCF_021292245.1 Micropterus dolomieu
TGACTGTCAATCTCCCTCGAACTGGGGCTCCATGCAAGATCTCACCTCGTGGGGTCTCAATGATCCTAAGAAAGGTGAGAAATCAGCCCAGAACTACACGGGAGGAGCTGGTCAATGACCTGAAAAGAGCAGGGACCACCGTTTCCAAGGTTACTGTTGGTAATACACTAAGACGTCATGGTTTGAAATCACGCATGGCACGGAAGGTTCCCCTGCTTAAACCAGCACATGTCAAGGCCCGTCTTCAGTTTGCCAATGACCATTTGGATGATCCAGAGGAGTCATGGGAGAAAGTCATGTGGTCAGATGAGACCAAAATAGAACTTTTTGGTCATAATTCCACTAACCGTGTTTGGAGGAAGAAGAATGATGAGGACCATCCCAAGAACACCATCCCTACTGTGAAGCATGTGGGTGGTAGCATCATGCTTTGGGGGTGTTTTTCTGCACATGGGACAGGGCGACTGCACTGTATTAAGGAGAGGATGACCGGGGCCATGTATTGCGAGATTTTGGGGAACAACCTCCTTCCCTCAGTTAGAGCATTGAAGATGGGTCGAGGCTGGGTCTTCCAACATGACAATGACCCGAAGCACACAGCCAGGATAACCAAGGAGTGGC
>NW_025730606.1:0-752 GCF_021292245.1 Micropterus dolomieu
CGAGCAGAGGAAGAGAGCGAGAGAGAGCGAGCAGAGGAAGAGAGCGAGAGAGAGCGAGCAGAGGAAGAGAGCGAGAGAGAGCGAGCAGAGGAAGAGAGCGAGAGAGAGCGAGCAGAGGAAGAGAGAGAGAGAGCGAGCAGAGGAAGAGAGAGAGAGAGAGGAGGAGAAAGGGGGGAGAGCGAGCGAGCGAGCGAGCGAGCGAGCGAGCAGAGGAAGAGAGAGAGAGGAGGAAGAGAGAGGGGGGAGAGAGAGAGCGAGCAGAGGAAGAGAGAGAGAGAGCGAGCAGAGGAAGAGAGAGAGAGAGGAAGAGAGAGGGGGGAGAGAGAGAGCGAGCGAGAGAGCGCGAGCGAGCAGAGGAAGAGAGCGAGAGCGAGCGAGCGAGGAAGAGAGAGAGAGAGCGAGTGAGAGAGCGAGCAGAGGAAGAGAGCGAGAGAGAGCGAGCAGAGGAAGGAGAGAGAGAGAGAGAGAGAGCGAGCAGAGGAAGGAGAGAGAGAGAGAGCGAGCAGAGGAAGAGCGAGAGAGAGCGAGCAGAGGAAGAGAGCGAGAGAGAGCGAGCAGAGGAAGGAGAGAGAGAGAGAGAGAGCGAGGAGAGGAAGGAGAGAGAGAGAGAGCGAGCAGAGGAAGAGCGAGAGAGAGCGAGCAGAGGAAGAGAGCGAGAGAGAGCGAGCAGAGGAAGAGAGCGAGAGAGAGCGAGCAGAGGAAGGAGAGAGAGAGAGAGCGAGCAGAGGAAGGAGAGAGAGAGAGAGAGCGAG
>NW_025730607.1:0-528 GCF_021292245.1 Micropterus dolomieu
ACAAAACACACACACACACCTACAGAGAACACACACACACCTACAGAGAACACACACACCTACAGAGAACACACACACCTACAGAGAACACACACACACCTACAGAGAACACACACACACCTACAGAGAACACACACACCTACAGAGAACACACACACCTACAGAGAACACACACACACCCACACCTACAGAGAACACACACACCTACAGAGAACACACACACACACCTACAGAGAACACACACACACCTACAGAGAACACACACACCTACAGAGAACACACACACACCCACACCTACAGAGAACACACACACATACAGAGAACACACACACACCCACATCTACAGAGAACACACACACCTACAGAGAACACACACACACCTACAGAGAACACACACACACCTACAGAGAACACACCCACACCTACAGAGAACACACACACACCTACAGAGAACACACACACACACCTACAGAGAACACACACACCTACAGAGAACACACCCACACCTACAGAGAACACACACACACA
>NW_025730608.1:0-351 GCF_021292245.1 Micropterus dolomieu
GGTCTTTAGTGCTCCGGGACATGGTCTTTGGTGCTCCGGGACATGGTCTTTGGTGCTCCGGGACATGGTCTTTAGTCGTTCTGGACATGGTCTTTGGTGCTCCGGGACATGGTCTTTGGTGCTCCGGGACATGGTCTTTAGTCGTTCTGGACATGGTCTTTGGTGCTCCGGGACATGGTCTTTAGTCGTTCTGGACATGGTCTTTGGTGCTCCGGGACATGGTCTTTGGTGCTCCTGGACATGGTCTTTGGTCCTCCGGGACATGGTCTTTAGTCGTTCTGGACATGGTCTTTAGTCGTTCTGGACATGGTCTTTGGTGCTCCGGGACATGGTCTTTAGTCGTTCTGGACA
>NW_025730609.1:0-416 GCF_021292245.1 Micropterus dolomieu
CCCCGCTCTTCTCCGCTTCTCCTCCACCGCGCTTCTCCTCCTCCGCGCTCTTCTGCGCTTCTCCTCCTCCGCGCTTCTCCTCCTCCGCGCTCTTCTGCGCTTCTCCTCCTCCGCTCTCCAGCGCTTCTCCTCCACCGCGCTTCTCCTCCTCCGCGCTCTTCTGCGCTTCTCCTCCTCCGCGCTCCTCCTCCTCCGCGCTCTTCTGCGCTTCTCCTCCTCCGCGCTCTTCTGCGCTTCTCCTCCACCGCGCTTCTCCTCCACCGCGCTTCTCCTCCTCCGCGCTCTTCCGCGCTTCTCCTCCTCCGCGCTCTTCCGCGCTCCTCCTCCTCCGCGCTCCTCCTCCTCCGCGCTCTTCCGCGCTCCTCCTCCTCCGCGCTCCTCCTCCTCCGCGCTCTTCCGCGCTTCTCCTCCTCCGC